>NC_133664.1:128513099-128817945 GCF_037893015.1 Macrotis lagotis
TTTAAACTTATGAAATTCATGTATCTGTCTTTTCAGCGGCTAAAATTATTATATACAAAGATTCTTGATGTTCTTGAGCTTATACCCTCAAATGCAGCATATAGAAAGTACACAGAACAAATTACAAATGAAAGGCTGAATTTGGTGAAAGAGGTAAGAAGCCAATATGTTTGCATTCCATCAAGTTTGTGGGGCTCAATGCAATCTGTGAGCAAAAATTTTATCATTTGTCATTTTTCTCTCATTCCTGCACTCATCTATTACTCATCCGTTATGGTTCTCCCTAGCCCTTTGATTATTATTAGTCTTTTATTTCTTCTTGTTTCTACTTGTCCTTTTCTTTACTTTTTAATTTTTCTTTTTTTCTCTAAACTATTCAATTTTTCTTCCCTCTTAAATTTTTCCCTTAAATTTACATGGAAGGTACATATTGAATGTAAATAGAAAATATTTTAAAAGCAAACCATAAATAGTTTCTTTGCTGATGTAGAAATTTGACAAAGGTCATTATCTTTTTTTCTGTGTAAAACTTGCCTCTGTCCTCTGATGTTGCCATGACAGGTGCAGGTCCTCATCACCTCATGCTTGGACTCTTGCAATAACTTACTGGTCAGCCTGCCTCCACTTTCTCCCTACTCCAATCCATCCTCCATTCAGCCACCAAAGTGATTTTGCTAAAATGCAAGTCTGATCATGTCACATATTTCCCCACTCCCCCAACCTAGTAAACTCCAGTAGTTCCCTATTGCCTCCAGTTCAAATATAATTTGACCTTCAAAGCCCTTCATAAGCTATCTCCCTTCTCCCTTTCCAGTGTTCTTATATCTTTATTCCCACACAAACTCATTTGAGTCAGTGTCACTGGCCTCCTGGTTGATCCATGAGAAAGACACTAGATCTCTCAGCCCTGGGATGTCCTCATACTTAACATGTTTTTCTTCTGAATGCTGACTTCTCTGTTTCCTTTTAACTATTTGGAGCTTCCTCCCTTTCTTCTTACCAGCTATTACTAAAACATGATTCCTATGAGTTTATATTTCATCAAAACCTACAGATCTTTTTCAGAAGAGCTCTTACTGTTGTCATATCTTCCCTGTCCTGTGTTTTTACAATTTTTAATCCAAAGTATAAAACTTAATATACATATCCTACTAAATCTCATTTTACTCGATTTGGACCAGAACTCTTATCTAAAGATCATTTTAGAGACTTAATTGCCATCCATTGTGTTAATTATCCTCAGTTTTATGTCATTTGCACATTTATATTTATATCTAGACTATTCAGATCTTTGATCAAAAGTAATTAAATAGCACAGAAACTATCTCTGAAGAATTCTACCAGAGATCTTCCAAAGGTGTCACAAGATCATAGGATTTAGAGGTGAAAGAGACTTTTAATTGTTATGTAATTTCAGCACTTCATTGAACAGATCAGAAAATTGAGGCCCAGAGAAGTGGTCTCTTGTTTAGGATTATACAGGTAATTATACAGGTAATCCAAATTCTCTGATTTGATGTTCATTTTACTTTCCATTCTACCATTATTTTGTGCTAGAATATTTCTTGGACTCTCTGCAATGCTGGTTACCAACTATGACAAGACTGTCTAATGATAGGCTAGTAATATCCTTAGAATCCTTATTTTAGAAAAATATATCTATAAAATATATAAAGTGTATAATATATATATATGTATACACACACACACATACAGAGAGAGATCTATCTCTGGGTATCTCTTAATATTTAATAAAAATGATTATATTACTCAGAAATTATGTCTCTGGAATCTTTACAGATATTGAGACATTGGGTTAAACATTTGTAAATATATTTTTGTCTTTTATCTGTTATTATAGGAAACAGATCTTCAGAAACTAGAGGATAAGCTTCAGGCTGGCCAACTAGAAGAGGTGATTCTTCAGGTAAATATAAACAAAACAATTTGATTACTTAAAATATTTGTTACTGAGTATTTTCCTTAGTGGTTGGAAAAGCAAGAGAGAGAGAAAAATTGTTCAGTAAAAAAAAGCCAGAACAAAGTTATTGTATTGTATGTTTGAGTGAGGGATAATTGAAAGTTTTACCATCTATTATTGATGATTTTTTTCTGAATTACAAGGTGAGGTGTATGTCTCAGATGAAAAAAACTCCAAAGATATTATAATATAGCCCAACACTTTAGCTCATTTTAATCTTAAAAGAAAATGATCAGTTTTTTGTGTGTGTTGCTGAAGTCTCCGAAGCCCGATTGTATTTTTGCAGCTGTAGACATAAGTGGGACACTTTGTATTTTCTGGGTTAGGCAGAGGTGCTGCATTTCTGAATCTCATTTGATTTTAATTTTAGTGTAGATTTTATTCATTGCAAATGAATAAAGGCATCTGAATTTTAGCTATCTTACTCTGTATTCTTAATTTTTCCTAGGGTGGTACTTTGTACAGTAAACTAAGAAAACAGTTCTGAAATAGATGATTGATTGGAAATTTTTGTTTTTAACTTGACATGAATGTTATAAATTTAGCAGGTTTTGGAAGATACTTTTTTTTTCAAGTTGACCTGAAGTGTTTGATGTATTTAGTAGTTCATTATTTAATGTTAGAAAGTGTATCAGGTAAGGGGTTGGACTTGACACCATCTGAAACATTTCTGGTTTTTAACATTTTCTGACTAGTTTAAAAGGTGGTTAACGAGAGCATTTGAAATAGAACCCATTAATAGAAATAAATGTGCATTGAACAGTATGTTCAAAATGTCATCTTTCTTTTATTAACAGGCTGAAAATGAATTATCACTGGCAAGAAAAATGTTGACATGGAAACCCTGGGAACCTTTAGTGGAAGAACCACCAGCCAACCAATGGAAATGGCCAATATAATCAATGTTAAATATCTATGATGTACAATTTTTTTAAAAAAATTCATTAAACATCTGTTTAAATACTATTAAAATATTTTTTGAATTATTGGAATTTTATTAACAGGAAAACTGAGACAAGGTAGTGAAGAATTAATTAGTGAAGAATTAATGTATGATAGGGACAGGCCATGATCATTTTAATTTGAAAAACATCTATTCATAAAAGAGATTTTTTAAAATTCTCCTTAACAAAGTGATTGTACTATCAAGAGGCTAATATCTGAGGCATGAGAAACAATCAGAAATTGAAGTATAATCTGTTTAGGGTATATGGAAGACTTCTTTAATATTTTTCAACATTTGGTTTATAAGTTTGTGTTAAGTTATGTTAATATCTAGGAAGGAACTGAATAAGGTGGTGTGTTTGAATTTTAATTGAATACTTTTAAAATGATGGAGTGTTATAGTAAGTTCCTGAATAACCAAAATTATTAAACAATAATTGAATGTTTTTATATATAATCACATGCATTTTCCACATTTTGAAAGTAATATAAGAAAATTTCAAATTGAAGTTGACCTGTTTGGGTCTTGAGTGTATGTATTAAATGAAGAAAAATCTAAATTTAATATGTGCAGTTTGATCTTATGTATATTAAACAGAAATGTTTGCTGAATTTGTTCTAGAACTGTATTCATTTTTTGGCTAAATTTTTCCACATGATTTCCCTTAAGTCTGCCTGTTTTTCTTTTTGTCTTTACTCTGTCATCTTTTGACCTTACTTTCTTTTAAATATTTGAATCATATCTGTTGTAAAAGACTAGATTTGGTTGGGGAAGAAAATAAGAAAGAAAGGTTCCTTCTTATGAGAAGCATTTGGATAGATTCTTTTTTCTCCAGCTCCATTTAAAGAAAATTGCATCCTGGCCATTAACCTATAAATTATTTATCTTAAACAGCTTAGCTCTCTAAAAACTAATGGTAAAATTGCTATAATTTTAGAAATCTTGAGAATTCATGTTATCTCTATATTTGAAACATCCTAATTAGATATTTGGACTGGATATAACTCACAGAAATTTTTATATAGTAATTAGCAGTATATTACAAAAATCATTAATAGAAAGAAGCAGTAGATGACTTGGAGAAAGCAAATTAAAATTCTCCCACAGTTTTTCTTTCTCTCCCTTTTAAAATCAATGCATGTCCAGTTGAATATACCCTCTTTTTTCTTCTTTTTTTTTTTTTTTACTTTTCATGCTCTTTTAAGGAAGAAACATTTACAGCTTTTTTGGCAACCACATTCTATATCTAGTGTTAAAAACTGTTGATTACATTAAACATGACTACATATAGTTACCAGAATCAATATACTGGATTATAATGTTTCCCAAAGTGCAACAAATGTGCTTGTTAATGACAATGAGCCATTTATGTAAAAATGCTTTTTAAAATATATAGAGGGTTATAAAAATGAGGGATTTATTCATTTTTTTAAAATTTTTATTTAAGATATTATTTGAGTTTTACAATTTTCCCCCAATCTTGCTTCCCTACCCCCACTCCCACCCCACAGATAGCACTCCGTCAGTCTTTACTTTGTTTCCATGTTGTACCTTGATCCAAATTAGGTGTGATGAGAGAGAAATCATATCCTTAAAGAGGACAGAATTCTCAGAGGTAACCAGATCAAACAATAAGACATCTGGGTTTTTTTTTTTTCCGAACTGAAGGGAATAGTCCTTGTACTTTGTTCAAATTCCACAGCTCCTTATCTGGATACAGATGGTACTCTCCTTTGCAGACAGCCAAAAAGTGTTCCCAATTGTTGCACTGATGGAATGAGCAAGTCCTTCAAGGTTGAACATCACTCCCATGTTGCTGTTAGGGTGTACAGTGTTTTTCTGGTTCTGCTCATCTCGCTCAGCATCAGTTCATGCAAATCCCTCCAGGTTTCCCTGAAATCCCATCCCTCCTGGTTTCTAATAGAACAATAGTGTTCCATGACATACATATACCACAGTTTGCTAAACCATTCCCCAAATGAAGGACATTTACTGGATTTTCCAATTCTTTGCCACCACAAACAGGGCTGCTATAAATATTTTTGTACAAGTAATATTTTTTACCCTTTTTCCTCATCTCTTCAGGGTATAGACCCAGTAGTGGTATTGCTGGGTCAAAGGGTATGCACATTTTTGTTGCCCTTTGGGCATAGTTCCAAATAGCTCTCCAGAAGGGTTGGATGAGTTCACAGCTCCACCAACAGTGTAATAGTGTCCCAGATTTCCCACATCCCTTCCAACAATGATCATTATCCTTCCTGGTTATACTGGCCAATCTGAGAGGTGTGAGGTGGTACCTCAGTGAAGCTTTAATTTGCATTTCTCTAATAATGATTTAGAGCATTTTTTCATATGGCTATGGATTGCTTTGATCTCCTCATCTGTAAATTGCCTTTGCATATCCTTTGACCATTTGTCAATTGGGGAATGGCTTTTTGTTTTAAAAATATGACTCAGTTCTCTGTATATTTTAGAAATGAGTCCTTTGTCAGAATCATTAGTTGTAAAGATTGTTTCCCAATTTACTACTTTTCTTTTGATCTTGATTACATTGGTTTTATCTGTGCAAAAGCTTTTTAATTTAATGTAATTGAAATCATCTAATTGGTTTTTAGTGATGTTCTCCAACTCTTCCTTAGTCACAAACTGTTCCCCTTTCCATAGATCTGACAGGTAGACTAGTCCTTGATCTTCTAATTTGCTTATAGTATTGTTTTTTATGTCTATGTCCTGTAACCATTTGGATCTTATCTTGGTAAAGGGTGTGAGGTGTTGGTTTAATCTAAGTTTCTTCCATACTAACTTCCAATTATCCCAGCAGTTTTTATCAAAGAGGGAGTTTTTATCCCTGTGGCCTGACTCTTTGGGTTTATCAAACAGCAGATTACTATAATCCTCTCCTGTTTTTACACCTAGTCTATTCCACTGGTCCACCACTTTATTTCTTAGCCAATACCAAACGGTTTTGATGACTGATGCTTTATAATATAATTTTAGATTGGGTAGTGCTAAGCCACCTTTGCATTTTTTTTCATTAAGGTCCTGGCAATTCTTGACTTTTTATTTCTCCATATGAATTTACTTACAGTTTTTTCTAACTCATTAAAATAATTTTTTGGAATTTTGATTGGTAGGGCACTAAACAGATAGTTTAGTTTTGGTAGAATTGTCATTTTTATTATATTAGCTCTCCCTATCCATGAGCAATTGATATTTGCCCAGTTATTTAAATCTGATTTAATTTGTGTGAGAAGTGTTTTATAATTGTTTTCAAAAAGATTCTGAGTCTGTCTTGGCAAATAGACTCCCAAGTATTTTACACTGTCTGAGGTTACTTTGGGATTTCTCTTTCTAGCTCTTCCTGCTGTTTCTTGCTAGACATGTATAGGAAAGTTGAGGATTTATGGGGGTTTATTTTATAACCTGCAACTTTGCTAAAATTGCTAATTGTTTCCAGTAGTTTTTTAGATGATTTCTTGGGATTCTCTAGGTAGACCATCATGTCATCTGCGAATAGTGAGTTTTGTCTCTTCCTTCCCAGTTCTAATTCCTTTAATTTCTTTTTCTTCTCTAATTGCTGATGCTAACATTTCTAATACAATATTGAATAGTAGTGGTGATAATGGGCACCCTTGTTTAACCCCTGATCTTATTGGGAATGCCTCTAGCCTCTCCCCATTGAATATAATGCTTGTTGATGGTTTCAGATAGATACTGCTAATTATTTTAAGGAACAGTCCATTTATTCCTACACTCTCTAGTGTTTTTAATAGGAATGGATGCTGTATTTTGTCAAAAGCTTTTTCAGCATCTATTGATATGATCGTACGGTTTCTGATAGGTTTGTTATTGATATAATTGAGTATACTAACAGTTTTCCTAATATTGAACCAACCCTGCATTCCTGGAATAAATCCTACTTGATCATAATGTATTATCCTAGTGATGACTTGTTGTAGTCGTTTTGCTAAGATTTTATTTAAGATTTTTTGCATCTATATTCATCACAGACATAGCTCTATAATTCTTTCTCTGTTTTAACTCTTCCTGGTTTAGGTAACAGTACCATATTGGTTTCATAGAAAGAGTTAGGCAGAGTTCCATCTTTCCCTATTTTTCCAAAGAGTTTATATAGGATTGGAACCAATTGTTCCTTAAATGTTTGGTAGAATTCACTTGTGAATCCATCAGGCCCTGGAGATTTTTTTTAGGGAGTTCACTAATGGCTTGTTGAATTTATTTTTCTGAGACAGGGTTGTTCAGGTATTTAATCTCTTCTTCATTTAACCTGGGCAACTTATATTTTTGTAAATATTCATCCATTTCACTTAGATTATCAAATTTATTGGCATAAAGTTGGGCAAAATAATTTCAAATTATTACTTTAATTTCCTCCTCATTGGTGGTGAGTTCACCTTTTTCATTTATAATACTAGCAATTTGGTTTTCTTCTTTTTTTTTAGTCAAATTGACAAGAGGTTTATCAATTTTATTGGTTTTTTCATAATACCAACTTTTGGTTTTATTTATTAATTCAATAGTTTTTTTGCTTTCAATTTTATTAATTTCTCCTTTAATTTTTAAAATTTGTAATTTGGTATTTGATTGGGGATTTTTGATTTGTTCTTTCTCTAATTTTTTTAGTTGCATGTTTAGTTCATTGATTTCCTCTTTCTCCAATTTATTCATATAAGCATTTAGAACTATAATATATCCCCTGAGAGTTGCTTTGAATGAATCCCATAGTTTTGGTATGTTGTTTCATTATTATCATTATCTAGGATAAAATGGTTAATTGTTTCTATAATTTGTTTTTTGGTCCACTCATTTTTTAAAATGAGGTTATTCAGTTTCCAATTTGTTCTGGGTCTATATCTCCTTGGCCCAGTATTGCATATGACTTTTATTGCATTGTGATCTGAGAAAGATGTATTCACTTTTTCTGCCTTTCTGCATTTGATCATTAGGTTTTTATGGCCTAGTACATGGTCAATTTTTGTATAAGTTCCATGTACTGCAGAGAAAAAGGTATATTCCTTTCTATCCCCATTCAGTTTCCTCTATAAGTCTACCATATCTAATTTTTCTAACAATCTATTTACCTCCCTAATTTCTTTCTTGTTTGTTTTATGATTTGATTTATCTAGATCTGATAGCGGGAGGTTGAGGTCTCCTACTAGTAGAGTTTTGCTGTCTATGTCTTCCTGTAATTCTTTCAGCTTCTCCTCTAAGAATTTGGGTGCTGTCCCACTGGGTGCATATATATTCAATATTGAAATGACTTTATTGTCTATGGTACCTTTTAGGAGGATAAAATTTCCTTCCTTATCTCTTTTAACACTATCTATTTTTGCTGCTGCTTTGTCTGAGATAAGGATTGCTACCCCTGCTTTTTTTACTTCAGCTGAAGCAAAATATATTTTGCTCCAACCTTTTACCTTTACTGTATATGTATCTCTCTGCTTCAAATGAGTTTCTTGTAAGCAGCATATTGTAGGATTCTGGTTTTTAACCCACTCTGCTATTTGCTTACGTTTTAAGGGAGAGTTCATCCCATTCACATTCAAGGTTATGAATACTTATTCTTTATTGCCCTCTGTGCTATCTTCCCTGTTTTTATTTTCCCCCTTTCCCCCCTTTTATCCATATTCCCCAGTATTTTGTTTTTGAATACCACTCCCTTCAGTGTGTTTGCCCTCCTATATCACACCCTCCCCTTTCTTTCCCCTTTCCCTGTTCCCTTCCCTTCCTTTTTTTATTTCCCCTTATTTCCTCCACTTCCCTTCCCTTTCTCTGTACCCCCTCCCCTTTTCCCCTTTTAATTCTTGAAAGGTTAGATGTTTTATAGGTTAACTGAGTATGTGTAGGTTGACTTTAAGCCAAGTCTGATGAGAAGAAGATTCAGGTGTTTCTCCTCTACTCCCTTCTTCCCCTCTATTACCATAGGTTTTTTTGTACCTCTTAGTGTAATGAGATTTGTCCCATACAATCCCCTCCCTCCTCCCGTCTCTTTCCTGTCCCCCTTTTTAGGGAGGTAGTATATTTTTTTTTAGATCATTCTATCTAAGTCATAGAAAATTTTGAGTGTCTGTCCCTTCTAGTTCAGTATATTCTGTTGAATAGAGTCAAAATTCCTGAGAGTTATTAGAGTCTTTCTCCCCAGTGGAGTTAAATCCAGTTACATCCCATTAGATATCAGTCTCATGGATACGTCATGGATGTCCATCATTTCTGGCTAGGTATATTCTCTCTGTTAGAGTTACATTTCTCAGGGTTTATGAGAGTCTCTACCCCACCCCCCCATGCTGGGATGTAGCCAGTTTCAACTTGCTGGATTGCATTTTTTTCCTTTTACTGCCCCCCCCCCTTTTTTTTTACGTTTTCATGTGTTTCTTGAACCTCCTGTTTGATGTCCAAATTTTCTGTTTAGCTCTGGTCTTTTCATCAGAAATTTTTGGAATTCTTCCATTTTGTTAAATGTCCATCTTTTTCCCTGGAAGAGAAGGCCCAGCTTTGCAGGAAAGTAGATTCTTGGCTGCATTCCAAGCTCCCGTGCTCTTCGAAATATCTCGTTCCAGGCCCTTCGATCCCTTAAAGTTGATGCAGCCAGGTCCTGCGTGATCCTTACTGTGGCTCCTTGATATTTAAATTGTTTCTTTCTGGCTGCTTGCAGGATTTTCTCTTTTATCTGATAGTTCTGGAGTTTGGCCACAACATTCCTTGGTGTTTTCATTTTAGGATCTTTTTCTGGTGGGGATCGATGTACTCTTTCAATAACTACTTTGACCTCCGATTCGATGATGTCAGGGCAGTTTTCCATCACTAGATCCTGTAATATTAAGTCCTGGCTTTTTTTCTCTTCAATGTTTTCAGGAAGTCCTATAATTTTCAGGTTGCCCCTCCTTGATGTATTCTCGAGGTCAGTGGTTTTGTTGATGAGGTATTTCACATTTGCTTCTATTTTTTTCTTTTTTTTAATTTTCTTTAACTGACTCTTGCTGTCTCATGGAGTCATTAGTTTCTGTAGACTCCATTATTTTTGGGGGGGAGGAGTTTTCTTCATTAACCTTTTCCAATTGGTCAATTCTACTTTTGAAAGAGCTTTCCATTTGACCAATTGAGGTTTTGAGAGAATTAATTTCTTTTTTGCATTTGCTCATTTGAGGATCTGAGAGAATTATTCTCATTTTGTAATTGTCCAATTCTACTTTCTAAGGTTTTGTTTTCTTGTTGCAAGGTATTGTCTCCCCCAAATTTTCCAGTTGATTTTTAAACTCCTTCCTTATTTCTTCAAGGAAGTCTTTCTGTGCTGGAGACCAGATTGTATTCTCCTCAGATGTTCCAGGTCTCTCTGGGTTGGGGTCTTTCCCTTCCAGGAATTTTTCTATGGATCCACCTTTCCACTGACCCTTCTTCATTATGCTAAGACCTTGAGTTGGGGGGGGGGCTGGTTCACCTGGGCTTGGGATCTCTAAAGGCTTTACTGAGTACAGTTTCTGTGGCTGGCCAGTAGGAGGTGCTGGTTGCCCTCTCTGGGGTGTCTGTGACCTTGGATGAGAGGCCTTCTCCCTTTGCTTGAGGGAGGGAATTGGAGCTATTGAATTCTTTTGCCTTCAATCACTGGTGGGCTTTACCCTGGCCTGAGGTCATTCCTCATCTGGGCTGGTTCTTCTGCTCACACACCTGGGCCTGAGGCAGAAGTAGTTTGCAGTTCTTTGTTTTGCAGGAGACCTCAGTGCAATGGAGGCGTGGGCTCAGAGTTTCTCAGACCTGAGGAGCCCAGGGATGGTGTCTGCAGCTCTCCTGCACCAGACCTCTCCCCGCAGCCCCTTCCCCAAGCTCCAGGGGAACAGCACCAACACCAGCGCCTCTGGGACCCAAGCCCCCTTCGTCCAGCCCCACCGCTGATCCAGCAGGTCCGGCTCTCGGGCCCTCAGACTCCTGGTTCCGATTCAGCTGTTGATCTGGCTGATCTTCCCTTGGAGCTCAGACTCACCCACAGGTACTCAGCCAAGGTTGCTGCGGAAGACAAATCCTGAGGCAGATTTTCCTTTCCTGGCTTTTCTTTCTGCGTTTTGTGGGTCAGATTTCTTTTAAGAGGTTTGTTTCATGTGATAGATGGGGAAGAGATCAGGAGACTTTAGAACTGTGCCTGTCTTCTCTCCGCCATCTTGGCTGGAAGTCGAACTCAGAGATTTCATTGCTAGTTATTTATCCTCAAGGAGGTCAAAGAGAGGAAAAAAGTAAGACTCCATATACAGCAAAGTATTTATAGAATCACTTTTTATGGTAATAAAGAACTAAAAACAAAAGAAATACATGCAAATCAACTGAGGAATGGTTAAGCAAATTGTGGTACTTCAATATAACATATGACCTGGTCATGTCACCTGACTTCTGTCTTAATTTTGTTATCTGTAGAGTGTGGATAATAAGAACACTTACCTCCTAGGGTTGGATTGTTGTGAGGGTCAAGGACTTTATAATTGTTATTATTGTTATTAGTATGAAATATCACAGCCCAAAACAAATGGTAAATATGATGAAATCAATGATGAAAGGAGATTACCTATGTTCATGATCTTCTTTGTGTGTAGAATGGCCTTTTTCCAGTTAGAAGTGCTTTCTCCCTTTGTTGAATATTCACAGCACTTTGCAACTCATATATTTACCATACTATGTCACCTTTGTATTATTCATGTCGTATCTCCCCTCCCAGACTTATCTCCCTTACCAGACTAAAAGCAACAAAGCAACTTGAAAGCTGGGGCCATGTCTTTTTCACATTTATATTCTCTCATACATAGTATGTTGCCATTAAGCATTTAATGAATTAATGAATATTAGATTAGCTATAATAGAAAGAGGGTCAAGATTTGCAATCAGAAGATCTTTGTTCTTCATTATCTATGTGACTTCAAGCAAGTCACTTAACCTCTCTGGGCCTTTATTTCATCTGTAAAATAGGAGTAGAGCTAAATGACCTTTATAAATCTTTTCCAATTCTGCATAAATGATCCCACCTAGTACATTTGATCTCAATAAGTGTAAGTGGAGTTCCATTTCCCATCTCAGTTGATTTAGATGTAGTCATACACAGTGAGGTTTTAATATATAAATAGAGCATCTATTATATAATCCCCTTTTTTAGAGTCAAATTCTTCTCCAATTGGTGAAAACGGAGATATCAGGAGTGACTGAACAAGCAAGTTCACCTCGGGGGCTTTTAATAGCTATGTGAATTTTAGGACCAATTCCATAACAAAGTTGGAAGCAGTTATGGAAAGAGATACTTTCACAAAGGGCAGAATGGACAGTGAGATGATTTTCTTATCTCTTCCCTTCTTTGACTAAGTCATCAAGGCCTATATCAGTAGAACATCCAGTAGGTAGTAGAGGCAAATATTCCAGATAAAGACGAAGAAAAAGTCAGCTGAGAGAGGAAGCAATGTCAAAGAGCATGGTCCTATACCATACCGAAGATAGCTGCTAGCTGGCTATGGATTCAAGTTGAGTATCCTGCCTCACAATGATGCCACATCCAAGAATAGTTGGGTGAGTACCTTACAACAAGAAGATTTCAGGGTCCTATAGTCTTAGGAATTGTGAATTATCTTTGACACATTTTCCCAGTTATATGTATCATGCCTCTTGCATTTAAATTTGAGTGAAATCTTGTTGAGACTATATTTGTGGGAGAATGCCATAGATTTTGAGGGGAAATGTTTTGTAGCAACTGAACTGACTCTGTAATCTTTTTAAATGTCTTTATTAAATGCAAATTAACCCTGCTTGCTCATAGGACCTCATAAACTGCTGTGGTGGAATTAATTACCCTCTTGATTACCTTTAGAACTTGCAATAGTAGCTAGTTGGGTAGTAGTACCAAAAGCGACTGTATAAATATTATGAACTTTTTTTTTGTAGTCTGAATATGGCAACTGAAGTCCCCTGAAAGGAGTTCATAATAAGGAAATTCCCTGTTCTATCATTTATCCTGAGTCAAGTAGTCAATATGTCTTCAAAGGTGGGATTTGAGCTTGTCTTTTTGCCTCTGAGGCCAGCTTTCTATCTACTCCATTGCCTTTCTAGTTTTCCTTTAAATGAACAATACTGCATTTTGCTTTCTTGGAAAGGATCTTTTTGTGATTATAGCACTGTTTTTCATTGCAAGGATGATTTTTCTATGGAACAAATTTTTCTACACATTTTCCTCAAGATCACAGAAAGAATGGCATGGGTTTGGTTTGTATCTCTAGAACTTAACACAAGGCTATAATTCTTTATTGATTGATTGGCTGCCTACTCTCATGTTTCCCATGGGTTACATGAGAGTTTGTTTTATGACATTGTTCTGGAATAAAGGAGTCCTTCCTAGGGACAGAGTGTCCCTGTAAATCCTTGCTTTCTGTGACTGCTTCCTCAGCTCCCTGAAGATTCAATCCTTGTTTAGGAAGATCCACAGAACAGATGCTGAAAATAACCTGTGGAAAGAATGAGAGTCAATTCAATACAAAGCTTTATTGGCAAGCAATAGGTTAGAGGGAGAAGGGGGAAAAGGAGGTGATCTGATATATATAACTCAGACATGCATCCTATGTCTATCTCATATAAGGATGGCACTGCTTTGGGGACACAGACATGGATTCATTCAGCTGGAAAAGTGTGCTCCAGGGAACCTTTCTGAGAATGGGACCCTTATACCTTGATTTTGGTGGACACTGGAGCTGGCCACTTTAGGAGATATACAGAAAAACCAAGATAAAAAAATTGTGGCTTATGAATATAAAGGACAGTTGTTATTTTTGGATACTGTTGCACTAATCTTAAAAATATTCTTTCATGATTTATAAACTAATCTCCCTTAACAGGAAACAGTCATGGTGGTCTCAAGATACCTAATCTTATAATAGAACTTAAGGAGAATCTCATACACCATCAAGTTTTCAAGACTAAAAGGATCAAGAAATGCATAGTCAAAGTGAAAGGAAAATAAATTTTTTAGCATGTTAAGGCTATTTGGACTGATGGGACCTGTATCTTCTGAGGTTTGAGGCTAGGTTTTCACAGTTTTTAGCTTCATTTGCACAAAGTGAACCGATGGTATTCTGTGACAGAAAGGAATGGGGAAGTGATGAAGTTTTGGAGTCTTAGGAGTTATTCAAGGCCAAGTTTGTTCCTGTTGAAAATAAATTTCTTTGTGGTGAATCTTATTAGAACTCTCTGTTTTGGTGGGGAAATATCTAAAATGGTGGAAGTTTCCTTTAAGATAGAATCATTCTGGGGGGCAACTAGGTGGTACAGTGGAGAGAGCACCAGCCCTGGAGTCAGGAGGATCTGAGTTCAAATTCAACCCAAGACACTTAACAATTGTCTAGCTGTGTGATCTTGGCCAAATCACTTAATCCTATTGCCTTAAATAAAAAAATTTGAAAAAGAATCATTCTTGTTTGTCTGGTTGTCATTAACAAATATTCCATTTTTTTTGGTGTTCATTCAAAACCTTGAACTTCATGTAGGGAAGGACTCTTAAAACACATAATAGTCATGTTCATTCCAAGTTACAAAGAATTAGAAAGGAAGTTAGCTATATTGAAATAAAGTTATCAAGAAAGAGTGCTAGGTGGATAGAGTGCTGAACCTGGAGCTGGGAAAAAAAATCATCTTTTTAAGTTTAAATTTGGCTTCATATATTTACTAGGTGTATGCCCCTGGGCAAGTTTGTCTCAGTTTCCTCATCTGAAAAATAAACTAGAGAAGGAAACAGCAAAGTAATCCAGTATCCTGGCCAAGAAAATCTCAAACTGGGGTCATGAAGAATCAGACACAACCAAAACAACTGAACAACATCAAAGTTATCAAAAATATATTAAGGGAAAAAAGTACATATCTGAGGTTAAGAACCTCTGCCAAATGCTTTTCAGAACATGATGCAATAAAAATTACATGTAATAAAGGAACATGGAAAGATAAACCAAAAATTAATTGGAAAACAAATAACCTAATTTTAAAGAATGAGTGGATTAAACAACCAATCATAGAAATAACAATTTCATCCAGGAAAATGACAATGAGACATCATACCAAAATTTATAAGATGCATCCAAATCACTTTTTTAGTGGAAATTTTGTATCTCTAAATGGTTATATGAATAAAATAGAGAAAGAGAAGATCAATGAATTGGGCATGCAACTTAAAAAGCAAGAAAAAGAACAAATTAAAAATCCCCAATTAAATACCAAGTTAAAAATTATGAAAATCTAAGGAGAAATTAATAAAATCGAAAATGAGAAAGTCACTGATCTAATTGATTTTATGGAAAAAAACACCAATAAAATAGATAAGCCTTTAGTTAATCTGATTTAAAAAAGAAAGAAAAGGACTAATAATTAAAACTGAGTTGGAAGGGGGTGGCCTAGGTGGTGCAGTGGACTGGCCCTGGAGTCAGAAGTACCTGAGTTCAAATCTGGCCTCAGACACTTAATAATTACCTAGCTGTGTGGCCTTGGGCAAGCCACTTAACCCCATTGCCTTGCAAAAACCTAAAAAAACAAAACCAACTGAATTGGTTTTATGAAAAAAAAATAGATAAATCTTTAGTTAATCTGATTAAAGAAAGGAAAAAAAAGACCTAGTTACTAGTGTCAAAAATGAAAAGACTGTAGTTTGGAACTGTTTTGCTTAACTTTAGTCAATAAAAATATAAGCTATCTGTTTTAACAGAAGAGGAAATAAAATAATTAAATAACTCCATTTCAGAAAAAGAAATTGAAGAAACCAGCAGTAAACTCCCTAAGGAAAAAAAATCTCCAGGTCCAGATGGATTTATAAGTGAATTCCACCAAACATTTAAGGCATAATTAATTCCAATTCTATAGAAACTATTTTAAGAAAATAGGAGAAGAGATTCTTCCAAATTCCTTTTGATTTAGAAACCAGTATGGTGTAGATACCTAAACCAGGAAGAGCCAAATAGAATTACAGAATTATAAACATTGATGCAAAAATCTTGGCAAAGGGATTACAAGTCATTATTAGGATAATACACTATGATCAGATAGGATTTATATTTGTTAGGCAATGTTGGTTCAATATTAGAAAAACACTCAACATAATTGAACAATAACAAAACAAGGAGAAATCATAATTATCTTAATAGATGCTAAAAAAACCTTTAAAAAAATACATCATCCCCCTATTAAAAAACAAGAGATAATAGGAATAAATGGAGATTTCCTTAAAATAAAAAGTATCTATCTAAAGTCATCAATAAACATAAAAAATGGGAATAAACTAGGAGCATTTCTAATATGATCAAGAGTGAAACAAGGATATACATAATTACCACCACTTTTCAATATAGTATTAGAAATGTTAACTTTAACGATAAGAGAAGGAAAAAGAAATTGCAGGACCTGGAATTGGTAGTAAAGAACCAAAACTTTCACTCTGCAAATGATATGATGGTACACTTAGAGAATCTTAGAAAATTAATTTAAAAACTGGAAACAATTAACTTTAGCAAAGTAGCAGGATATAAAATAAACTCACATAAATCATCACATTTGTAAATATGAAAATTAAAGTACAGGGGCAAATGATAGAAAAAAAGAAATTCCATTTAAAGTAATTAAGGACAACATAAAATGTGTGGGAATACACTCCTGAGACAAACCCAGAAACTATGAACACAATTACAAGATACTATTCACACAAATAAAGTCAGATGTAAATAACTGGAAAAATGCTAAATGCTCATGGTTAGGCAGAGCTAATATAATAAAAATAACAATTTTACCCAAATTAAATTACTTATTCAGTGCCATACTAATCAAACTCCCTCAAAAACTACTTTACAGAGATAGGAAAAAATAGTAACAAAATTCATTTGGAGCAACAAAGATCAAGAATATCAAGGGAATGGATGAAAAAAATGCACAAGAATGAGGTCTGGCTGTATCAGATCTAAAACTATACTATTAAGTGACAGTCATCAAAACTACATGGTACTGGTTAAGAAATAGTAATAGACCAGTGGATTCGAATAGGAACAAAAAAAAGAAACAGTAGTAAATGATATAGTAATCTACTGTCTGACAAACCCAAAGACATTATTAGCTTCTGGGATAAGAACTCACTATTTGACAAAAACCATTGGGAAAACTGGAAAAAAGTATGATAAAAATTAGGCATAGACCCACATCTCTTGCCCTGTACCAAGGTCAAAAATGGATACATGATTTAAACATAAATGACAATACCATAGATCAATTAACAGATCAAGAAATACTCTATCTTTTGGATCTAGGGGAGACATTTATGACCAAACAAGAGATACATTATAAATTGAAAAATGGATGATTTTGACAATATCAAAAAAGGTTTTGCATTAAATAACCCAATGTAGCCAAGATTAGAAGGAAAACAGAAACAGCTAGTGTTTCTGATAAAGGACTCATTTCTTAGGGTTTCTTTAAATTTATTTTTATTAAAGATATTATTTGAGTTTTACAATTCCCCCCCCCATCTTACTCCCCCCCCCCCCCCGGAAAGCAATCTGTCAGTCTTTACTCTGTTTCCATGTCGTACCTTGATCCAAATTGGGTGTGATGAGAGAGAAATCATATCCTTAAAGAAGAGAAGTCTAAGAGGTAACAAGATCAGACAATAAGATATCTGTTTTTTTCCTAAATTAAAGGGAATAGTCCTTGAACTTTGTTCAAACTCCACAGTTCCTTATCTGGATACAGATGGCACTCTCCTTTGCAGACAGCCCAAAATTGTTCCCGATTGTTGCACTGATGGAATGGGCAAGTCCTTCAAGGTTGATCACCACTCCCATGTTGCTGTTAGGTTGTACAGTGTTTTTCTGGTTCTGCTCATCTCACTCAGCATTAGTTCATGCAACTCCCTCCAGGCTTCCCTGAAATTCCGTTCCCTCCTGGTTTCTAATAGAACAATAGTGTTCCATGACATACATATATCACAGTTTGCTAAGTCATTCCCCAATTGAAGGACATTTACTTGATTTCCAATTCTTTGCCACCACAAACAGGGCTGCTATGAATATTTTTGTACAAGTAATGTTTTCACCCTTTTTCATCATCTCTTCAGGATATAGACCCAGTAGTGGTATTGCTGGGTCAAAGGGTATGCACATTTTTGTTGCCCTTTGGGCATAGTTCCAAATAGCTCTCCAGAAGGGTTGGATGAGTTCACGGATCCACCAACAGTGTAATAGTGTCCCATCTTGGGGGGGGGGGGGGTGTTTCGGTTTTGTTTTTTTTTTTTTTTTGCAAGGCAATGGGGTTAAGTAGCTTGCCCAAAGCCACACAGATAGGTAATTATTAAGTGTCTGAGGCCAGATTTGAACTCAGGTACTTCTTACTCCAGGGCCAGTGCTCTATCCACTGCGCTACCTAGTTGGCCCTAATTTCTAAAATAGAGAACTGAATTAAATTTATAAGATTACAAGTCATTCCTCAATTATCAAAGAATATGAATAGGCAGTTTTCAGATGAAGAAATTAAAGAAATTAAATATATATATATATATGTATATCATGAAAAATTCTCCAAATAATTATTGATTAGGAAAATGCAAATTAAAACTATATAGTACCATCTCATACTTATCAGACTGGCTAATATGGCAAAAAGGGAAAATGATCAATATTAGAGAGGATGTGGAAAATTGGGACATTAATGATGGAATTGTATTGTGTTGATGGGGGTTGTGAACTGATCTAGCCATGCTGGAGAGCAATCTGGAACTATGTCCAAAGAACAATAAAACTGATCATACGCTTTGACCCAGCAGTACCATTACTAGGCCTATATACAAAATAAATCATTAAAAAAACCAGGAAAAGTTTCACATGTTCAAAAATGCTCTTTTTTTGTAGTGGCAAAGAATTAGAAATTGAGGGGATGCCCTTCAATTGGGCATTGACTCAAGAAATTATGGAGTACAATTATTCTAAGAAATCATGAATGGTCAGACTTTAAAGAAGCATGGAAAGAATTACATGAACTGAAGCTGAGTAAAGAAAGTGAAACCAAGAGAACATTGTACACATTACACCCTTGTGAGATGATAAACTATGCAGGTCCACCCAGCAGTTTAGCAATCAAGGACAATTTTAAGTCCTGCTATGGGGAGGGGGGAGGGAAGGGAGAGTGGTAGAAAAATGTATAAATTAGCAAATGGATGAATGGTGAGAAACTACCAAAGCATATAATTTGAAAAATAAAATTTCAATGAAGAAATAAAAAAAAGGATCCCTGCCAATTTAAAATATGCATTTTGGGTTTTGTTATTCCTAGAATTTAGCTTAATATGCTATTTACTTGATTTGACTAGCCAAAAGGAACGAACTAAGAATATTTCATAGCATTCTTCTGTTAAAGCCACTAGATGGCAGTTGATAATAGAATTAAAACAAAGTAAGCAAAAATTTAATTTTATTAAAATTAAAAAAGGGATAAGGATGAATAATGTTAAATGTATAAAAATAAGAGGAATGGTTTTATATAATGAATACTAAATAGATAGGAAATCGATATTATGAAAAGTAAAAATGATCCCATAAAAATTTTTTCTTCTTCCTTTTTTTTTAGACCAACTGGGACATTCTAAATTCTCAAATCTGTTCTCAATTTTCTTCAATTTGTATTTGCATTTATCTCATGGATAAATCTTACATCTTAGTAGGAATGTTTCATTGCTTTAGAATGGAATAGATGAAATAGAACTATCTCATCCATCGAAAACAATAGTATCATATGTCTTTTTGTAGCTAGTAAAATAAAAAAAAAGTTAATACTATTGGATTTTTCTATGGTGTCATTATACTTTTATTCCTGTAAAGCAACCATCTTAAGAAAGTAATTCATTAAATTAAATTAATAATAAAATTTTTATTTATATTTTTCTTATTAATAATTAAATCAAAATTACATTTAAAACCAATTCATTAAATTTAAAATCATTTTAATTAAGCCAAGCTGTGCAGGCCTACTGTGTATGCTTGATGCTGGAGATAAAAAAAAACCCCAACAACTTCCTCTCCCCCCACCACAAAAGAAACTTTGCGAATTATCTAGGACCTTACATGGGATATTATATGGATAATGACTAGGAAACACAAGATAATTGGCAAAGGGAGAGAGTACAAGTAATCGGGATCAGAAAGACTACTTAAGATATGGAATCTGAGTAAATGAGGTCTAGGCATGAAAGAGGTTCTGAACAAAAACAGAGATTGAATTTGAGGAAGGTTATTCAAGAACTGGAACTGAAGAGACTGTAACCTCTATGACAATCTTTCTAAAAGTGGAAGAGACATAATGGTCTTTTGCATAAGGTTTTCCTTCTGAGTATTTTCTCCCTTTTTTTCCTTTCCTCCCTTCCTAGTCCCTCAAATCTTTTTCATCATTCATTCCTTTCCTAAATCATAAACTATTTCCTAGTTGAGGAAAATACTTCTGTAACCAGTACTTACGCTATGCCTTTATTGACTCTGAGATATTATTTGTTTCAGGACTGAAATATTTCTGGGCCAGGGGATCATAATTTGGGGACAAAGAAGACTCACTGTTGATTACTGCCATGTCTTTCCTTCATCATTAAGGTCAGGAGAGCATTCACATGCAGTGGATATGATGCCATGCAAGAGGATAATGAGGTCGAAGAAAGCAAGTTCTCAAATAGGAAATCTCATGATTGGCTGAATGGAATGATATATAGATGCCACTTCAAAATTAAGTTTCTTTCCCTTCCTTCCTTTGCTCCACAGAGATACTTTCTGTTTGATATTCAGGACAGAGGAGTACTGTAAAAAAGCTGACATTTCCTGTCTTACCAGATGGAAAGAGCAGTAGATTTTGAAGGTCAGGCTTCTGGGATGCTGTTTGCAGAGAACTCTCTCTCCATCTGTTATGGATTAAGACTGGCTGCTGGAAAAGCTGAGACCAACAGTCCTCACTTCTGCCTGCACGATGCCCTTGTTTATAGTGACCAGAACCAAGGAACAGAACCTAGACTATTGACTTGAGACTGTTAACAATCACAAAGGCTGGTAGAGTGAGCCAAGGAGGAGGAGACCTCTTTTGACTCTGTTCTTGTCATTGCTGCTTAGAGTTCTAGCTCTGGATTCCTGATTATTCCTTCTCCAACATCTCAGTGAATTGTGGATTGAAATTTCTGGCTGTTCTTAAGTGTAGGGAGGATAATCGAGAAAAGTTGAAGGACTTCATGTGGAAGCGCTTAACACATTTTTCTTTCATTTTTGCAATGCCTGATAAACAATGTGGTCTCAGTATCCTAACTGCCTGTAATCTGTGAATGTGGAAAGTTGTTTAAAGAGGGGCCAGAGAATTATAATTTTTAATTTTTTAACTACTCCTGAGATTCTTCAACAATCTAAATTCAGAATCCAGTCCACAAGGGTTGTAATATGCTCAAACTGTAGCCATGAGATTTGGAAGCATGGGCACCCCTCCTGCATATATGCCAAACTATTGATAGGATCTCTTGGCTGGTGATTTGAACATCACCCGGCTCATAACTTGGATATTATCATTCCCTCCCTAGATTTTTTTTCTCCCTTCCCCTCCCCTCCCCCTTCTCGTTCTCGCAAGGCAATGGGGTTAAGTGGCTTGTCTAAGGCCACACATCTAGGTCATTAAGTGTCTGAGTCTGGATTTGAACTCAGGTACTCCTGACTCCAGCGCCGGTGCTCTATCCTCTGCACCACCTAGCCTCCCCCCACACACCACCTTTTTTGTAAGTTTAAGAAAGGTGGTGCATGAATTGATTTGGACTATTGTATAATGCCATAACATGTCATATGGGCTATTCTTCAGGCATTTACATGCTAAGGACTAGGAACTTAGTATCTCTGAATATTAAGTGAAAAAAAATATGCTTCAATCTACACTGGTTGTTAATCCGCTCTCTAGAGGGGATATAGCATTTTTCCTTACGGGTCCTTTGGCAATGTCTTGACTCCTTGGCTTGAACAGTGAAAGCTCAGACAATAGAGCTGTTTCTGTGCACAACTTTGCACCCAGCTTTTTCACTCCTTGAAAGGCATTCTGCGGGACGGTGAGCATTGAAAAAAAGGGAACATTCCCTTGAGGTTAACGCTTTTTTTTTTTTTTTTGACTCTTCTGCTATTTGGCAATTGCACGAAGGCCCAGAAGCCGATTTATTCCCCTCCTGTCCTTAAGGCATGGATTTGTCCTCTTGGGATGTTTCTCTAGATTCCTCTCTCCTGTCAATTTCAACTTTGCTCCAAGCCTGACACCACCCACTTTTCTTTCAGTTCCTCCCCGATTGGCTATCCTCGTTCTCGCGAGAGCTGGTCAACCTGTCGGGGCTGTGACTGGTTGCTAGGACACCCGAAACAGTAGTAGGCGGCTTAGACGCTTCAGACGATTCGCGAAGAAAAAAACGTAGGCGAGGAATATCTCTATTTTCTAAGCCAGGTAAGAGAGCTGCGCCTATGCTTGCTCTTCATTAAGGAAGCCATTCCCACTCCATCCAAAGAATGGAGCGAGAACCGGAGCGCGTACTTCAGTTCACGCTGGACATCCTTTGGTGAACCGGAATTGTTTGTTTGCACTGCCTCATGGGAATTGCAGTCTCTCGGGTTAGATTCTCTTCAAGATCCCGTCATTCCTTGCAATCCTCTGTACGCCGCAATGCTCGCTGGGAGTTGTAGTTAACTCTCTGTTTATATTGCTACCCTCGGGTAGTTTAAGTGGAGCTGCTCGGATCTCTCTGCTTCACCTAGGAAGCGTTACGACCGACTCTGAGAGCAAACTTTTTTTTTTGTTTTTGTTGTTTGTTTCTTTTGTTAGGACAGGACCTGTGATTTCATTGATCTCGCGTACTCCCTAATGCAGATGGGCATCAGTCGAACCTAAAAGCACCCAGGAATCTGTTTTCTCCCAAGTGCTTATTCATCTGGCAAATCCATCCTTGCTTTTTTTCCCCAAACAGGGCAGAATCACATTAATTTAGATCTTAAGTTGCCCAGTCCGCATGAATTTGAGTTTGAGTTGTCTTTCTGGAGTATTAAGAAAGTCATCAAAAAATAAAACATGAGCCTTTAACCCAGAATTAAGATGTAAAGTAATTATTGCTAGTTGAATGACTGCAAGGAGTGGAGAGTTATTCATGATTAAACATAATGATGATAATGGATAGCATTTATATAGGGCTTTGAGATTTGCAAAGCTTTTTATTTTTTTAAATTATTTATTTATTTTGAATTTTACAATCTTTCCCCTAATCTTTCTTCCCTCCCCCCACCCCCACAGAAGGCAGTTTGATAGTCTTTACATCATTCCCATAGTATGCATTGATCTAAGTTGAATGTGATGAGAGAGAAATCATGTCCTTGAGGAAGAAACATAAAGTATAAGAGATAAAAAAATACATAATAAGATAATGGTTTTTTAAAAATTAAAGGTAATAGTCTGGTCTTTGTTCAAACTCCACAATTCTTTCTCCTTCTCCATCCCAGACAGCCCTCTGGTTGTTGCACTGATGGAATGAGCAAGTCCATTAAGGTTGACCATCACCCCTATGTTGCTGTTAGGGTGTACAATGTTTGCTGGTTCTGCTCGTCTGGCTCAGCATCAGTTCATGCAAATCCTTCCATGCTCCTGGTTTCTAATGGAACAATAGTGTTCCATGACATACATATACCACAGTTTATTAAGCCATTCCCCAATTGATGGCCATTCACTCAATTTCCAATTCTTGCAAAGCTTATTATTAATAATAATTTTTATTACCAGTAACTCACAACAACCAAGGAGAAGGAAGCACTTTTTTTACTCCCATTTTACAGATGGAGAAATTGAGGCAGACAGCTTTAAGTGATTTCTTTCAACTGTACTATGATCTGCAATAAGGAATTTTTATGATTTCAGGTTTTATTTGTATCTACAAATTTGTACTGAGTGAGATGTCCAATTAGGAATCCCAGCTCTGAATTTTCCTAGTTGTATTAACTGTGGGCATGTCCTTTAACCTGAGTCTCAACCTCTACCTTTTCATAAATGAGCATGATACATGTACCACCTACGTCACAGGGCTCTCGTGAAGAAAATGTTTTGTAAATTTTTTAAAAAAGGAAGTAATTGTAAGTTATTGCTATTAATATCTTATTCTTAACTTGTTGGACAGAGTTCAGATAAAAACTGCCCTGGGACAAGTAGCTATCCTACTATTATTTTCTATGTTTAATATTCTGTGTACATTGTACAGATGGGTAAGATAATATAATGATACAATGATAACAATAGAAAAAATTTACATAGTGCTTACTATGTGTCAGGCAATTTGATAAAAGCTTGTTTTTGAGGGGGTGAATGGCTCATAAGTTTACTTTCTGCAAGTTTACTTAAAGATTTTTAAGACTATCTCTAATAGAAAGATGGAATTAAAGCTGATCTATAGCTTGTTCCCACCTAGTTTTGATTTCCTCTGTAAGATTTTTATACCTTGAAAGCTTTTTTCTTTTTTTTTAAGGTTTTTGCAAGGCAATGGGGTTAAGTGGCTTGCCCAAGGCCACACAGCTAGGTAATTATTAAGTGTCTGAGACCAGATTTGAACCCAGGTACTCCTGACTCCAAGGCCGGTGCTTTATCCCTTGAAAGCATTTAATTCTTATTCTGATTGGAGATAATTAATTTTTTTGACATTGAAAGCATTTTCTTGAATTTTTATAGATTAATGTTATGCTTGGGTGATTGTAAGGGATCAGACCATCCTGTTCTAATTATGCTAATTGGAGGATGGCATACTCTCTGAGAGAATACTGAGATACCTAAGAAAGAGGGCTCATACTAGCTTGTTTATTAGTTAGTTTTATTAGGGTTAATTGTATTGAAACAGAACAAAAAAGGCACAATAGCCCAGGGTTAATGTGCAAGTTTTCCCATGGAATAGTTGGAGCTTCTTTTTGCTGTTTATATTTACTCAAAATATTTTTTTCCCCAATCTGGCCTACACCCTTTAAAGTGATTATGGCCCATGGTTTTATCAGGGATAGCACTTTGTTTCCAAGAGTGGATTTACTGATTTCTCAAAAATAGCCTGGGGTGTATTTGTAGTACCTGGACTTGTATGGTAGTTGGTGAAGAATAGTAAATTTCTGGGGAATTATTCTGACCACTTGATCCTGTATTTGTATATGTTCTACATTGTTGCCGTGATAGAATGAACAGTTTCTACAACTTCAGCACATTCATCTATTGATCAGTGTCTTAAGAATAACCTTTCTGTATTTTCTAGTGATAGTGATGATTATCATTAACCATTCTGTTTCTCAGCAAATCTGCATGTCTCAGTCATTGGATTAATGTGTCTTTAATGACATATTATGTGATTAGGTTCATATGGATGCTGCTCAACTTTGAAAGACTTTTCATTCTACTCCTAGAACTTAACTATTTCTTAAGTTATTTGGACAGCACTCCTTTGCAAGACTGTTTTGAGGATCAAATAATATAATGTTTGTAAAAGTGCTTAGCAAATGTTTCTACATTGAAAATTGTTAATAAATGCTTATTCCCTTCCCTGTTCCTGTGCTAAGTGCTAGTGATCCAGATTGAAACAAAACAGCTCTTGACCTTAAAGAGCTTACATTCTAATAGAGAAAGACAACATATAAAAGGGGTATTAGGAAAGAAGAGGAATATTAAGGGGTTAACTGAGAACTGCCATGGAAGTCTGACCCTGGCAAGATGAGGCATTCACTCACCTATTAGAATAGGGAAGAACCCAAATATGAAGTCCAAATTTCCAAAAGGCATAGAGATGGTTTGAAATAAGGTGAGGAGATGGGTGGGAAGTGGTGAAGTGACATCTTTGTGCTCCAAAAATATTTCTTTAAGCTTTAGCCTGTTTATTATGGGCTCTGAGAACATCCAATTTAATATGGAAAAATGTTATTGATCAGATTTCAAAATCCTTGTAGTTGGACACACAGTAGAGCTTGTTCAGCAGTTTGTATAACTGAGACAGGCAGTGCAAATGAATAGTGACCTAGGCAAGAGTTGAAAAGGAGGCAAATGGATTCCACTGATCTTTTGAAAATTACGGAACATTTTTACTAACTCCAAGAGTCTCAGAAAAGCAGTCTCATCTTTTTAATATTAATATTTTACTGCTATTGTTGCATGACAATGAGCCATGAAATACTCCTTTCTTGAAGAACTGTACACGTGTATCAAACAGGGCAGTGGAGAGATACACGGTAGATGTGAGCAAGCTGTGATTTATCGAAGAATTGTATATGTGCTGGTCTTGTGGCAAGAGTGAGGGATAATGAGGACAACCAAAGTGTTCTACTGGTTCCTTTATAGTTTTGAGAGAAGGGGAAGAAAGCCTTCTAGCATGCTAGATGACCAGCTCATGGCAAACTTTTGGGGAAAACATGGATGAGGGTGCATATGAGTATAGATAAGTTGTGATCTCATTGCAAATATAGATAGTTGTGATCTTTTTACCAGAGGGAGCTCCTCTATTATGGAACCACAAATTCATATGAGTGCACAGAAATGTTGGTGACTTTTATGAATTTAATTTGTATACTATTAATTTGTTGAAATTCTAAATTGTCTAAACTAGTTTCTCTTCTGACTGTCTAGATAACACATCATGTTATTTTCATCGTTCAGCTGTTTAGTCCTATCTGATTCTTTCTGACTTCATGGACCATTCTGTCTATGAGATTTTCTTCCCAAAGATATTTTAGTAGTTTGCCATTTTCCTATCCATTAGATTAAGACAAAGAGAGGTTAAATGACATGCTAATCACATAGCAGTCATATAACTAGTAAGTCTGAGGCCATAATTGTACTTAAAAAATAATAACTCATTCACTCTCTCTCTTAAGTGTTTATAGCCTTTTTTCTTATCTTATTCCTAGAACTAGCATTTCTAGAATTATGTCAAAGGCAGTGGGAAGAAGAAGCAATCTTATTTTACTTCTGTACTTATTGGGAAAAGTTCTGGCACTTGCTCATTGTATGGTATTCTAGCCTTTGGTTTTAGATAGATTTTTATGTTATAATATATGATCTGTAAGTTTTTTTTCCTAAAGCTTAAATCAGTGTTATGCTTTATCAAAGTTGTTTTTGCATCTGTGGAAGTAATAATCACATGGTTTGGGTGACTAAAAATAATTTATTTTAATTGATTTTTCTTTTATTGAATCACACTTGCATTCCTGGTCTAAATTCAGCTTTGTGATAATGAATAATTGATTAGATTTGTTGCTATAGGCTTTTTGCTAATATTTTATTTTAATTTTTATACCAGTGTTGATGAACAATATTATTCTTACTGTTTTATTTCTTTGCTTTATCTATCACTGGTTTGCCTATTTAGACTATATTTTGTCTCATCAAAACAATTTGATTGTGTAGTTTAGAAATTGACATAATATTATATAGTATAAAAAGAAATTAATTTTTATTTAAATGTTTAGTAGAATTCTTTTTGAATCTACCTGGACTAATATTTTTCTCCCTTCGGTAGCATTTTTATTTCTAGTTCTTTTATTTTCTGAGCTTGGATGGTATGACATTTATATTTTATATCCTGTTACCTTAAGTGTTTATTATTTTTGTATTTTTAAATTTACTTTAATTTCAGAAATAATGTTTTTCTTCTGAGGATCACTTTAACTGGTTTTTAGACATTTTGGTATATTGTGTTTTCGTTATTATTGTCTTTTATATAAACATACATTGTTTCTGTGGTTTATTATTTGACTTATTATTAAGTCTCTGGGTCTTTATCTTTTGTTTTTATTTTCTGATTATGCTATTTTTATTCCATTATAGTCTGTAAAATGTTCGTTTAATATTTCTACTTTAAAAAATTATATGTAATTTTTTTTTGTCTTGACAGAGTTCCCTTTTTGTAAAGATATCATTTGATGCTGAGAAATTAGATAAACATTAAGAAACTGTCACAAAATTTTCAGCTCTAACATCTTCATTTAGTTTTATATTTTCCTTTTTATTTATTTTTCTTTTAGATTTGTCTTGTTCCAAGTAACATTAAATGGTCCTACAATTGTGGCACTACATATACACATACACATGCACATACACATACCCATACCCATACATATACATATACATATACATATACATATACATATACATATACATATACATATACATATACATATACATACATATACATATACGTATACGCATACACATACATATACACATGCACATATGCATACATATACATATATACATATTTTGTAAGTGAGTTTATTATTTCTATTTTCCTTTTTGAATTTAGTTTCAATACCATTTGATGAATATATGTTAATATTGATGTTAGTTCTTTGCCTTTGTTTCTTTAAGCATTATTAGTTTCCCTTTTTATCTCTCTTGGTACTTTTAATTTTCCTTTTGTTAATACCATGATTAAAACTTCTTTTTAAAAAAAAATCACCAGGTGTAATCATCAAAACTATTTTAACCAATTATTTTTTAATTAGTTAAAAAAAGAAAAGAAAGAGACAACTGGATGGTGCAGTGGATAGAGCACCAGCTCTGGAATCAGGAGGATTTGAATTCAAATCTGGCCTCACACACTTAATAATTACTTAGCTGTGTGACCTTGGGTAAGTCACTAAACACTATTGCCTTGTAAAAATAAAAAATAAAAATAGATCATGGAACTTATTAGATAGAAATTTAACTAAGTAATATATTGTGTTCTAGAAAACAAAGAACATAAATGATCTATTTGATCAGAATTGCTAGGGAAACTAGAAAGTAATTTGGCAGTAATAAATGTTCAACCAGTGTTTTACACCATTTGCCATAATAAATTTTGAATATACAATATTAACTATTAAAGGCAACAATATGAAAATATTAAAGGAGAATTAGATCAATTATCTTTTACAGTTATGGGTAGGTGGAAATAGAAGGAAGGATTCTTAATCAAGAGAGAGGTGAAAACAAAAAAAATTAGATAATTATCATTTAAATTGAATTGAAAGATTTTTGCTTGAACAAAAGGAATGTAAGTATAATATTAAAGAAAATGATCAAGTGCAAAAAAACCCCATTGTTTAAAATATCTCTGATAAGGGTTTATAATCTAAGTTGTTAAAGCTTTAAACTTCACTAAGACTTTTGGAACTCCATATAAATGCATATTCATATATATATATATATACATATATATATACATATATATATATATATTTCTGTATCTGTGTATCTATTTATTTATCTCTGAATCATTCTAAAGTAGATAGTGAATGAAAATGACCAAGCAATTCTTTAAAGATTTATCAGGGATCATAACTAAATGAAATATTAGTTCTAATCACTAATAATTAGAGAAATGTAAAATCAAACTGATTTTAAGACTTTGCTTCTCACCCAGAAAAGTGGCAAAGCTGGCAGTAGATAGAATTAGTGTTGGAAGAGCTGCATAAAGACAAAGATACTTGTGCATTGTTAGTAGAACTTTGAATTGGTCCTGTTGTTCTAAAAGCAGTTTAGAAATATGCTAAGAAAGTGACTCAAGTATCTATAACCTCAGTCCCAGGAATCCTACTGCTAGGCATGTGCTGAAAGGAAATCAACAATTAAAAGAAAGCCCCCGCCCCACAAGAAGATATGAGTATGGAATGATGACCATTGAAATCAAGAGTTTGGTTGTCTCATTTGGAGAGCAGAAAAGGTTTTTTATTTCTTCTCATGAGAAGGGGACACAGCCCCCATTACTCAAGCAGCATCAGCTAGGGAGTGTCCAAAAATAGAAGTTCACAGGCTTCTTTTATTCCAAAACTAATCCTACTTTTAAATTCTGTCTGTTCAAATTGACTGGTAAGACAAGCACACAATCTTTTTTTTTTTTTTTTTTTTTTTTTTTTTACTAATACTGCCCAACTGGTACAAAGCAAATTCAATCTTCATTATCCTAATTATTTATAACTAATTTCTATCCTATTAGAAAGTTTTAGTTTTCAACTCCCTATTACCATAATTATTCATAGCTAATCTATCTCTATTAAAAATGATGTCTTACAAAAACCTCATTATGTATTTCCTCTGACCAATTTTGGAGACATCCAATAAGAAAGAAAGCTAGGACAATTCTTGAAATTACCTCATTTCTGAGCATCATAGATAACTGGTGAAACGAGATGGGCCCTACAGAGTAAAAAGAAAAATAAAGATAATGGTATATTTATGAGGCATGAGAAAGCTTCATTGAAGGTCATCTCTCACAATCGTGCATAGGAGCCTATTCTTGAGGAAACTTCACTGAAGGTCATCTCTCACAACCCCCCCATTCTTTCATCCTCTTTGAAGTTTTCCTCACAACATTTTTTTTTTTAGGTTTTTGCAAGGCAAATGGGGTTAAGTGGCTTGCCCAAGGCCACACAGCTAAGTAATTATTAAGTGTCTGAGACCGGATTTGAACCCAGGTACGCCTGACTCTGGGGCCAGTGCTTTATCCACTGTGCCACCTAGCCACCCTCACACCATTCTTGATATATCCTTCTTTAATATATTCCTTTCTCTTCTTCATGCATTCCATCTTATGTAAAGGAAGAGGTGTGCAAAGTAATATGTATAAGCATTATTAAGCAGGCACAGTTCTGTCTTAAGTCATTGTTAAGTTAGGAACAGTTCGCCCTTTATCCCCATCCCCTTCTTGCTCTCTCTGTTCATTTTTCTAATATGCAAACTTCTTTATTTGACCTTGTCTGGTCCTAATTAAATGTTTCTCCAAGTAGTTATGAAAAGTTAACTCTTACATCATCCTTACTTTGTCTGTCTCATGATTAGATGTACAGGTGTGGAAACTTAACTTTTTATTGCTTATAATTTCTCTAGTCTTTTATTTTCAATAGAAATTGAGTTTCCACCCTTATTAGTGATTTCTTCCTTACATCACAATCCTCATCACTTCCTTTCAAAACCTTCATCTCCTGTTTGGTGATGATCTCTATCACTGTCCGTGGGAATAGAAATGGAGTTTGACAGTCACACCTCTCCTTCTTCTACTTCTCAGCAATGGGCAGGCAACAAGCATAGGATTTATCTGCAAGGAGGGGGCACACTTATAGAGTCATGGGGAAAGTTACAGATATCAAAGGGGCAGATCCCCCTGACCAAACAACTTGAATACACAGTTGAAAGGTATAGAAGATGGACTGGCCTAGGCTTTCTCCTTTCCCCTGAAGACATCCAATATATTTAGAGTCTGTTTCAGAAAAGTCCTCTTCAGTTCATGTGACTTGTTGAGATAATTTCTTCTGGTAAAGGAACTTCTTAACACAGCATTTTATCAGACAAAAACTCATTTTCATCATTAGACAATAAAATTCTAGAAGTAATACAATTTACATTTTGACTTACTCACTGTCATGTTTATATATATTGTATATATATATATATAATATATATATATATATAATATATATATACTCCACTCTAAGAAAATAAATTTCCATAATTTACACAAGTGTATTTGCTGAAAATGCCAGATTAATTTGAGCTTGTCACATATACATTAGATGATCATCTTAGTACAAAGGATTTCCAGAAAGTGACCTAAAAACAGTCTTAACCTTTTGCTCCTATTAAAATAATAATTCAGTCATCCCTAACTAAAATGAATTTTTCTTTGCAAAATGTTTCTAAATATACTATAGGTTATTCTTCTCCTGATATACTCAACTTATTTGCATTCCTTTCCTTAAAGTAGAATTCGAAACTGCTAATGCATAGAATTATATCTTGAGAGTACAAAAACTTATATTCTTCTTACCTAAATATCCCCTTCAACATAAAAATTAAGGGATCTTAATTCTTCTCAGAACATATAGCTAACAACAGATATGAAAACCACACACTATCCTACCTGGCTATTAAACTCCAATTGACCTAAATTTCTATATCAGATTTCCTTATAGCAGTTTACTATAAAGATCCAAGGCTTAAAAGGAAGATTTCTTTATAGATATAATTTTGAATGTCAGTTTCTAGGCAGAAGTCATGTGGGAAGTCAAATGCCTTAAGCCAAATTTTAAATCTACCTGGTGAGACATTATTCGAATGTCTCATTTGGGAAACCAAGTCAGAAAGGGTCCAACCTCAGACTGCACTAAAAAGCCTCTCTTTCAACTTTTAATCCCAGTGTACCTGTCACCTGCAGTCTTCAAACTTCCACTAGGCTTCTTGACTTCAAAAGAGCATTGACCCAACAGCACGTCCTTTGCTGATCATACTGGTATCAGGCACACAGAACAGAAACTAATTTAACTGTCTCATACATAACTCCATCTAATTAGACCTCCAAGTGAATCCAGTTCACAAGAGCTGAATACCAATTATAATCTGGATGGAGGGTCCCAGTCAATGAGCCCCCTCCCCGACACTCGGATCTACTCTGAGCATCCCTCCTGGGTCACTCTTATACATAATTGATAAAGACTTTTAAACATCTTACTCATCAGTAAGTTACCTAAGGGTTACATAATTTTTAATTTCCCAACCATTCTTCAGAACTCCTTATACTTATACAATACTAGAATATTCTAAATAGGATTATCTTCCAAACCCATGTGAAAAGTAGTCAAGTCCCCCCAGCATGTGGAGTATTTCCTAACATACAAAACCCCCTTCACAAGTATGTTCCATAGCTCAACTAGAAGGTCTGCCCCTCTGGTGGCACTAACTTCTGATCTCCAGGCCCACATCCCTTTGTCTGAAATCATATCTGCTCTATTCCTGCATAAAGATGGTATGACAGATGCCTCTTGACTAGAGACTCCTCCTTCTAGGTTGCCCTATTATACAATAAATAAACACTTCCTTTGGCTAGGTGATTTCTCATCATCTTCAGAATTCTTACATAACAAATAGCTAGAGATTGTCACAGAAAAATCTCAAATTATTATCATTATTTCTATCATTCTCATATAACTCAGGTGCTTTTATTTCAAAGCAAACAACCACAACTAAGGGTTATATAATTTTTAATTTCTCAACCATTCTTCAGAGCTCCTCATACTTATTAAATATTATTAGAAGGGTATCTTGCAGTCAGGATTTGCTTTCCAATTTCCTATCCACTATCCTTCTGAGTTTGTAATTAACATAGGGGAAGAAATCCACAGTCTTGACTTCTTTAGAAATTGTACATTTAATTATTAACCTACATAAAATATAATATTTATGTGTTGACATCTTATTCTTTTAAAACAGAAACAAAACAACATGTTATCTTGATTAAGGTTAACCTTATAACATGATATCTTTTATATTTTTGTTGTATATGCTTATTTACCTCTTATCCCAGATACACTCCTGTTTTTAAAAAGAAAATGAGATTCTCCAAGAATTTAATCTTACACACATGATCATTTCAAAACCCTAATGTAAACTTTTACCTATGCCAATCAGTGTTACATTTCCATAGGATCTCAACTATATATTTTCATTTTTCAAATAACAGATATTAAATAAGCTACTTTGTACATTTTTACAGACCCCTTAATTCAGTTGCATTCTTATTACTTTATATAGAAGAACATCAGTCCATTAGAGTTATATAATTGAAGAAGCAATAATAAATAATAATAATAATAAATTAACATTTATATATCAATTACCTTCATGTCAAACATTTCATATTAAGGGGTTCATCACTTTGCAGTCAATTCACAGCCAGAAATTGCCAATGTGGCAGTCTATTGCCATTTTCAAATTATGCCAATCTCATTGAAGAACATATCTCAATTTATTACAAGCTGGATTATGTAAAACCAGAAGATTTATAGCTCTCAGTACTCTTTCTCTTCTTACATTGATTTTTTTTAAAAGAAAGATTTTATTTATTTTGAGTTTTACATTTTTTCCCCTAATCTTGCTTCCCCCCGCCCCAGAAGGCATTCTGTTAGCCTTTACATTGTTTCTATGGTATACATTGATCTCAGTTGAATGTGATGAGAAATCATATCCTTAAGGAAGAAAAATAAAGTATAAGAGATAACAATATTGCATAATAAGATAATGTTTTTTTTTTTCCAAATTAAAGGTAATAAATAGTCTTTGGTCTTTGTTCAAACTCCACAATTCTTTCTCTGGATACAGATGGTATTCTCCATTGCAGATAACCCAAAATTGTCCCTGATTGTTGCACTGATGGAATGAGCAAGTCCATTAAGGTTGATCATCTCCTCCATGTTGCTGTTAAGGTATATAATGTTTTTCTGGTACTACTCATCTTGCTCAGCATCAGTTCATGCAAATCCTTCCAGGCTTCCTTGAATTCCCATCCCTCCTGGTTTCTAATAGAACAATAGTGTTCCATGACATAAATATACCACAGTTTGTTAAGCCATTCCTCAATTGAAGGACATTCACTTAATTTCCAATTCTTTGCCACCATGAAAAGGGCAGCTACAAATATTTTTGTACAAGTGACTTATATTGATTTTTAAATCAATTTTCAAAGATTCTAAAATCAGTCTTTTTACTTATACAAAGTTAAACCCACTTATACATACTTTAACTTCCATAAATTTACCTTTTCATTTTTCCCTTGCAACCCCTTTTATTATTCTCTTCAAGGTTTTTCAAACTCATTACTCAGACTGCACAACTTGCATCTTTCCTTAATATGGCATTTAACCATATTTCAGACCATATTCACTATTTTTTCTTTTTTCTTTTTTGATTTAAGTATATACTGTTCTTAAACAGATCCAATGACTTATTTAAAACCTTACTTTTACAGCTATATAAACTATATTGCTTGTTTTTTTGTTTTTTGTTTTTTAGTTTTTGCAAGGCAAATGGGGTTAAGTGGCTTGCCCAAGGCCACACAGTTAGGTAACTATTAAGTGTCTGAGGCCAGATTTGAACTCGGGTACTCCTGACTCCAGGGCTGGTGCTCTATCCATTGCGCCATCTAGCCACCCCATCATTCTTTGATTTGAATTGGTATAACTTTTCAAGAAGTAAACAAACAATCAAAAATTCCAGCCTAATTGCAATACTCCCTGTCCCCCCCCTCAGATAGAGCATACCAAATAACTTCTCTTAGAAGGGGACAATCTTAAATCTTTTCTGGGGGCTCTCCGGTTCTTAGGTTCACAGTTATTCCAATATTTTCTGTAATACTTTGGAAATTAAATGACTAACATTATCAGAATCTATATTTTTCACAAACTCCTGAAGCTAGTGTTGCCATAAACTTCGACTTATCCTGTTAAATGGTCAATGATTACCAGCACATGCTTCAGTCTCCCTATTTTTGACATTTCTACATAATCAACATATGTACTTTGGAATGAACAAAGACCTGACTCTTGTCCTTGAATTTGCTTCCTCAAAGCTTTCTTCATGTAAAATAGCATTTCTCTCATGATTTGTTTATTTAACATATCTCTCCCATCCATAATACCCACCATCTCCTTTTCTGTTTCTATGGCTCCTATTGTTGTTAGATTCCTCTTTTCTTGTTTGGAGAATGTTGGCACAACTTCACTTTAAGGGACCTGAAGAATCCTGACATGCGTTTTGTAGCTTTATCTGTTTCCTTTAGCTTCAAAGAATTACCTTTTGTGTCCCTTTCCTTGCACTATTGATATTTCATTTGGTAACACTTGTTTCACCAAGTCTTCATGAAACAATTCCCTCTCTCTGCTATTAATGAGTCCTTTTTCTCAGTTCCTCTCTACTCTTCTTTCAGGGGATGAGATAGGAGCAGAGGCAAGCTGTGGAGGAAAGTAGGGGAAGGGGAGGGGAGTCTGGCAGCAGAGTCATAGGGATGAAGCGGGAAACAAAGCAAGCAAGGGATTCTATGTGTGACAGGGTATTTTTGAGTCTTGTTTATATAAGAGCTTAAAATTTAGCTCACCTGATTTTCATCTGTTCCCTAAGGGGTGATCAAAGGGATTTTTTGTGGAAAGGGGGTTTTTAATCACCTAACTTTGGGGCTTTCTCAGCCCCTATTTCCACTCAAAGGCAAAGAGCAAATTTATTTCCCTCTTTGTTTCTTGCTGGTAAAGCACAGATCACGGAACTGCCCCACCAGTCCGAATCCTTATGGGATCTGTGCCTCTACCAGCTCAACAAAGCATTAGCCAATTCCCTCCTGTTTCTTGCCCTGGATGTCTTGGTGCCAAGACCCTCATCAGGGACACTCTTGTAAGAGCTTTTCTCACCCCTTGTGCTAGGCCTCCCATTCTTCTCAACCCTCAAGGCTCAACCAGACCTGCCCGTTCTGTCACCTAGATACCCCACCTGACACACTCACTGGGACTGCAAATAGTCTTATCTTTTTTTTTTCTTTTTTCAAGGCAATGGGGTTAAGTGGCTTGCCCAAGGCCACACAGCTAGGTAATTATTAAGTGTCTGAGGCTGGATTTGAACTCAGGTACTCCTGACTCCAGGGCCGGTGCTCTATCCACTGAGCCACCTAGCTGCCCCAGAAATAGAATATATATATATTTTTTAAAAATCAAACACAATGCCCTTATCCATAGTAAATTTTGTTCTAATCTCTCATTTTCATTTTATAGTTCTGTTTTTGAGATGTGATTCTAGTATATAGCAGATTTTGGACTTACGTTATCCTGCTAATTCTTCATTTTATTAATTTGCATAATCTATTCACAGACTTGTGCCTTCATTTATTTCTTTTACATTGATTTTAATCTTCATCTTTCCCCTGTTATCAGTGCTTTTTCTCCTTTTCTCTTTACCTGTCTGCAGTAGTGAGCATAGGAGCACTGCCACATACAAAGGGCTTAGTAAATGTTGATTGACTTACTGGCTATCCTATCCCAAGTTTTTTGAGTTTATAAATTGTTAATTACTGTGTCTCCATATCTGGTTTGAGATATCTTTTTCCTTGCCCAAATTGTTAAAACATATGGTTTAAAATCTTTCCTTTTCTTCCATCCTACCTCTCACTTTAAGTAGCTTCTATGTTTCCATCTAATCTATAAAACTATATCATCCATCACTATATATTTACATCATATATATTTTTCCTGTTCCCTTTTCCAAGGAATTTTCATTTGTTCCATTTTCTTCATTATATCTTCACTGAATTATATTTTTATTTTATTTTCTAATTGTTTCTTTTCTTTTGTATTTCTGTGTTATTATCTTTGTAGATCTTTTCCTATTTTTTCACTTTCTCTTAGAAATATTAATTAACAAAGGAATCATTGATGAATAAAGGCAGAATGGTATGAAGGGAGTCACTCTTTGTCTTAAGTTACATGCACAGTCCTACAGGCTTTATTCTTGGGGTCATTTTATCATATCTATGGTCCAGTTTCCCCCTACTTCTCTGGATCTGAACCACACTTGTGGACCCATATATGCTACCTGCTACAATATGATTCTTTGCAGGTGGGTGTAAATTTTCTTTGAGACAGTGATCTTAATTTCCCTCATATATCCCATTTCCTGGACTGAGATCCAACATTTTCTCTATGAAAGTGGATTCATAATGTTTGAATTTCCCCTAAACTCAACTTATAAGAATATTTTTTCTCTTATTGTAGACAATAATTCTCTCATGAAGAATGTTCTTTAGGTAGTATCTTATTCTTTCTCTATGGAATGGGTACTCATTTATTATAATTTTACTCTAATTTTTTTTCCCCTGCTTTCAATTATCTTTTTCCCTGAAATAGTTAGATTGAGTAAAGGGCCAAGGCCCTGGATGCAGTAACAAGACAGTGCTCAAGAGTTTAGTGGGCTTAGTTATAGAGTAGATAAAAAGACTCAGTAGACTTCTCTCCCAAATCATTCAAGCTTTGTAAACAGCAGTATTGCTTTTTCCTGCTTGGGTCAAGGGTAAAGAGAAGGAAAGTAGAAGGGTTCCCCTACTGGTGTTCTTCCCCTCTGGTAGACTCTGTTTTTGAATTCTCTTGAGGCATAGTAGATCCTGCTCAAAATATTGTTGGATTTGCTTTCCAATTCCTTCTGCTGTATTTTATATTTTTTTCAGTAAGTAAATCTCATCAATATTCATGGTTTTATATTACTAACATTTACCAAAGCATCATTTCCCTCTGCCCCCTAGGAAACAATTCTTACAACACAGAATTTTTAAAAAAAAAAGGGGGAAAATTCACTAAAATGAACTAATACATTGAAAGAATCTTTCATCTCTTATATTCTACATCTATAGTTCCCCACCTCTTCAGAGAAGGAAGTATCTTCCCAACACTCTTCTTTGAGACCTAGCTTAGTCATTATAATTTCATGACTTTCCCTCTCTCTCTCTCTTTTTTTTAAAGTATAAAATATATATTGACATCTCTTGTTTTTACATCACTGGAATTTTTCACATTATCCCTCTCAACTCTCAGAGAAACAAATCATTTAACAAATATTTTTATTGTTTTCAGTGAGATCTAACTTGTTTCTGCAAGTCAAGATTTAACATAATGCATTTAAAAAAGTTTCCCAATGATCATAAAGAATGTCATTATCAAAATAATAACATCCACAGGAACCCACCCAACAGTAGGTCAAGGAAGAACCTTCAAATAAGGGGTTAGATCATGCCTGTTTGTTTATATAAAGGGTAGTGTTTATAATGGCAATTCTGAATCATATTATGTTACCAAAATTAAAAAGTTATCCATAAAGAACCTGATCAATTATTGACCAGTGCAGACTATGTAAATATAACAAATATTTTTGAAGAAAAAGAAAGAAAAAATCAGCAAAACCAATCATTTCATGAAACAGGTCTGAGAGTATAATCAATGACCCATATCTTTAGATTTCCCATTGTTGCAAGAGTAGGGTTGGGGGTATCTTCTCATTTTTCTTCTTTAGGATTATGTTTATTCTTCATAACTTTAGATCTATGAATTGATTTTATTTTTCAGTTGTTCATTCCAATACCTTGGTTTCTTTGTTCTTATTTTATTCTCCATTAGATCTTTTATGTCTTTCTCTGTTTATGCTTTCTCTTTTATGCTTCTCTGTTATGTCCTAGTAGTTTCACAGTAATATTCCATTATATTCATGTACCACAAATTGTTTATCCATTCCCTAATCAATGAGCATCTTCTTTGTTCCAGTTCTTTGCTATTTCAAAAAATGGTACTAGAAAATATTTTGGTGGGTATGAGATTTTTCTTTTTGTCATACTACCTTGGAGTATAGATCTAGTGGTTGAATATCTAAGTTAAAAGTGTGGATATTTTAGAAACTTTCTTCGCAAGTTTCTTTCCAGATTGGCTGGGTTCTGTCACTTTAAGATCTGTTTTTTGAGTCTTCGTTTAAAGTTGTTTTGGCAAAAGCTCCAGGAGCAACCTAGCTTTGTCTTGGTGCTGCCTGAAGTTCTACTCTTTACTGGATAATTTTCCTCCTTCTCTGGAAAAATTGACTACTCTGTCATTTTCCTGGCAATATGACCCTCAACTCTCAATAAGCATTTACTATGTAATGTTATGATGTTAAGTAATGGGCATAATATATATATATATATATATATATATATATATATATATATATATATATATATATGTATGTATAGCTAAAATAGTCCTTGTTCTCAGGACATTTGAATGCTAGCAGATGATGCAACATGTTCAGATAGAAATACAAAAAGAATAGATGCAAAATTAATGACAGGTTTTGAGAAGCAGGACACTAGCAACTGAAATTGGGGGTGGGGAGCTAAGTAGCACCAGGAGATGACTATAAGTGATGTAAGGGACAAGGGCCCACAAAGACTGAAGAACTCTGCTGAATGCAGAGGAGGACAGAGATGGTGTTCAGATGTGCTTCATGTTTTATTTTGTTGGACTGTCTTTTCTTTCTTATTAGATAGGGTTTTGAGGAAGGAACATGGGAAGAAGGTGTCAGTAATACCTTTTTTGCTATTTTTTTGCAAGGCAATGGGTTAAGTGATTTGTCCAAGGTCACACAGCTAAGTAATTATTAAGTATCTGAGGTTGAATTTGAACTTGGGTCCTTCTAACTCCAAGATCAGTGCTCTATTGCTCCACCTAGCTGCCCCAGATGTCAGTAATGTTTAAAAAAGAAAGACTATTAGTAATACTTTTTTTGGTCTTTATTGGGGGGAGTGTTTGTTGTTGGTTTTTTTTTTTTTGCAAGGCCGTGGGGTCAAGTGAGTTACCCAAGTCACACAGCTAGGTTAATTATTAAGTATCTGAGGCTGGATTTGGACTCAGGTCCTCCTAACTCCAGGGCCAGTGCTCTATGCTAGCTGCCCCAGGTGTCAGTAGTAGTTAAAAAAGAAAGAATATTAGTAATACTTTTTTTGTCTTTATGGGGGGGTGTATTTGAGTTTTTTTTGCAAGGCTATGGGATTAAGTGACTTGCCCAAGGTCACACAACTAGATAATTATTAAGTGTCTAAGGCAGGATTTGAACTCAGGTACTCCTGACTCCAGGGCTGTCCCACCAGTGTTATTTTAAGAAAAAAATCAATTATTATAATGCTATTCCATTTAGAAACTCTTAAAATTGTGTAATAATTTAACCCTTTTTAAAAAAAAGATTTCCTTTATTTTGAGTTTTACAATTTCCCCCATTCTTGCTTCCCCCACCCCCACAGAAGGCAGTCTGTTAGTCTTTTGCATCGATCTAAGTTGAATGTGATGAGAGAGAAATCACATCCTAAAGGAGGAAACAGCAGGATCAGACAATAAGATAGCAGTCTTTGGTCTAATTTATTTCATCCTTTTAATTCAGGAAGATGACAGCTCAAGGAGAGGAGGTGACATATGGAAGCAGGGCAAGTTCCATGACGGCGGGGCAGAGGGACGAGGAGGGTGACGGAGAAGAGCCGGCGGGGGAGGCCCCGGGGCAGGGCCGGCCCGCGGCGCGGGAGCCCTCCAGCGGCTCCTCCGACTCCCCGGACTCTGCCGAGGGCACGCGGGGGAGGCCGGGCAGCTCGGAGGGCGAGGCCCCGAGTCCGGGCGGCGCGCGGGAGTCGGCCCCCAGCGCCGGCTCCTTTTCTGCGCTTGAATTCCCCCCGTCCTATTTGTCCAAAATAAAGGCCATAAAGGAGGCCCTGAAGACGCCCACGGCGGACATCATAGTCACAGGTAGGGCTCGCGCTGCCCGGCCCGGCTCGCCCTGGAGCCCACGCGCCGTTCTCTCCTCTACTTCCAGCGGCCTTCCCAGGCCTCAGCAATAGAGCAGGGACGGCGCCATGCCTGGGAGTCTTCTCGGCGCGCCCGGCCCCGGAGCCCGGCCCCGGAGCCCGGCCCCGGAGCCCGGTCCCGGAGCCCGGCCTGGACCACGTGGGCCGCCTCGCTGGCTCTCTTCTCCAGGAGCCCTTGGTAGCGGGAAGAGAGCTTAGACTCGAAGCAGCAAAACCATTTGGGTTTTGCCACACATTGGAAGCAAAGAAGCTTCGATTTTTACCCACTTCATAGTGTGTTGTAGAAAAAAAAAATTATTACTGTTGCACGGGTTTCATTAGCTGATAAATGATGATACTATTACTGGCCTCACAAGAATATCTGTCAAAAAAAATTAATTAGATAAAGCATGGAAAACTCTTTAAGCTCCCCAGAGAGAAGTTTTATAAAAGCATTATCCTAAATTAGCCTTCATTATGAAGACTTGGGGAGGAACTCACTAGTCATACCTAATGAAAAACCTTGTTTCCATTCCTGATCCTCCCACCAGAAAATCTCCAATTTTTTTTTAGCACCAAGATTTCTGAATTCATTTTTCTGATTTATTGCTTTCTGTTTAATTCACTTTCCCTTTCATTCTGGGGAACATGTCAGACTATTTTAAACTCATCTTTCTATATTCTCCCCTGGAGTTATCCTTATGATTGATTGGCTCTAGAAAATCATTGTTCTTTTTCAGATTTCAGAAGGGTTCAGAAAAAGGTTGCCTATGGAGAAAATATTTCTATATCCTTGGTTTCTAACCTGTAGGTTAGAAAATTGGGGTTGTTATTTAACAGGAATCTAAAAATAACAATGCAGCCAGTAGAATTCCATGACTAAATCCAGGGGGAAGAGTTGATAATTATAGTAGTATGCTGAAATGTAAAGAGTGGGGAGAGAAAAAATGAGTACCTAAGTGAATTTTGTAACTTTTACCATCATATGTCCTTTTTTTTTTTGCAAGGCAAATGGGGTTAAGTGGCTTGCCCAAGGCCACACAGCTATGTAATTATTAAGTGTCTGAGGTCGGATTTGAACTCAGGTCCTCCTGACTCCAGGGCCGGTGCTCCATCCACTGCACCACCTAGCTGCCCCCCCCATCTAACTTTTACAAAAATCAATATAGTCATCTTCCAGATTTTGTTCGTCTATTACTGTTTTCTTTCGCTCAGGGTATTTGACAGCTTTCTACTCAATATCATTCCTTTTTTCTTTAAAAATTAAAGGCTAGCAAGCAATATGATATCATTATGCACGTGAAAGCATATCTAAACATTAGCCATATCACAAAAATATAGAAAAATAGAGTGAGAAAACTATACTTCAATTTGCACTTAAAAATCAACAGTTCTTTCTCTAGACATAGTATTTTTTTTTTATCATGCATGAATCCTTTGGAATTGAGTAGAGACTACTTTTTTGTTTTTATTTGGATCTGTAGGGCTTTGTGCATTGTTTTGCAAATAGATGCTGAATAAATGCTATTTATGTGACTGACTTGAAAATATGTGTCTATTCCAGGAGACTTATTGTAAATTTTATTGTAAATTTGACTTGAATTTACAACTGTTTAATGAATGCAATGAGAATTACCAAGGTCAAAAGATGAAGCATATTGGGCTCAAGATGTGAGATGAGACATTTTTGGATATGGCCAGTGAGGGAGTTTGTTTTGCTTGATAATACATATTTTTTTCCGTGGATTTTCTTTTTCTTTTCATGAGAGGGTGGGAATTGGAGGGAGAGAAAATAAATTCTAAGGGGTGGCTAGGTGGTGCAGTGGATAGAGCACCGGCCCTGGAGTCAGGAGTACCTGGGTTCAAATCCAGTCTCAGAAACTTAATAATTATCTAGCTGTGTGGCCTTGGGCAAGCCACTTAACCCCATTTGCCTTGCAAAAACCTAAAAAAACAAAAATAAAAACAAAAAACCCCAAGAAAATAAATTCTTGTTAACTGAAAATAGATAAAATTTTTAAAAGGAAGTAATTGTATCTATAAAATAAAGGGGTCCTGCTAGACAACCTCTGGGGTTCCTTCCAGCTCTAAACCTTTTATGAATTTATAATCCTCTAAGGTTTTTTGCTTTCAATAATCTTTTAAAAATTTTATTATAAATATTTATTTAAAACATTCTTTTCTTTTTAAATTCTTTTGTTCTTAATTCTCTCCTTCTCTTCTGCTCTTCCCCAGTCCCTGAGATGGCAAGCAAATTATTTCAGTTGTACATGCAAAACATATTTCCATATTAGCCATATTTCAGGAAAAAGAAAAAAAATAAAATTTATTAGGTCAATTGTTTTCTTACTTTCTGATTTTATTAATTTCTCCTATAATTTTTGGAATTTCTAATTTGGCATTTAATTGGAGGTTTAAAAAATTTTTTTCTTTAGCTTTTTAAAATTTTTTTAAAAATTTATTTAAGACAATGGGGTTAAGTGACTTGTCCAAGGTCACACAGCTAGGCATTTATTTAGTGTCTGAGGCCAGATTTGAACTCAGGTCCTCCTGATTCCAGGGCCACTATGCCATCTAACTGCCTCTATTTCTCTAACATTTTTTAGTTACATGACCAATTCATTGATCTCCTTTTTCTCTATTTCATTCATGTAAATGTTTAGAAATATAAAATTTCCCCAAACTGCTTTGACTGTTTCCCAAAAGTTTTGGTATGCTGTCTTCTTAATGTCATTGTCTTGGATGAAATTATTAATTCTTTTTATATTTTGTTGTTTGACCAATTCATCTTTTAAAATTGGGTTATTTAGTTTCCAATTAATTTTAAGTCTATCTCTCCATGGATCTTTATTGTAGATGATTTTTATTGCATCATGATTTGAAAAGGATGTATTTAATATTTCTGTCTTTCTGCTTTTGTTTATGAGGTTTTGATCCTCCAATACATGATTGATTTTTGTGTGGGTGCCATGTATCCCAGAAAAAAAGATATATTCCTTTCTATACCCCATTCAGTTTTCTCCAGAGGTCTATCATGTCTAGGTCTTCTAACATTCTATTCACCTCCTTAACTTCCTTCTTGTTTATTTTATGGTTAGATTTATCTAATTCTGAGAGAGGAAGGTTGAGTTCTCCCACCAGTAGTTTTGCTCTCTGTGTCTTCCTGTAACTCATTCAGCTTCTCTAACAATTTGGAAGCTATACTGCTTGATGCACCCAAGTTTAGTGGTATTTTTGAGAGGATGTTTTCCTTTCTTATTCCTTTTAATGAGATCTATTTTTGCAATGATTTGTCTGAGATAATGATTGCTTTTTCTATTTCAGCTGAAGCATAACATTATGCCCTAGGCTTTTACTTTTACTCCTTGTGTATCTCTCTTTTTCAGGTGTTTCTTGTAAACAGTGTATTACAGGATTCTGTTTTTTAATCCACTCTGCTATCTGCTTATGTTTTATAAGAGAATTTATCCCATTCACATTTGCAGTTATAATTACCTAATCTTTATTACCCTCCATGCTATCTCTCTTCTGTTTCCCTTCCTTTCACCCTATCTCTCCTCACCTTGTTTTGCTTCTGAATATATCTTCCTCAATCTGTCTCCCCTTCTCAGCCACCCTCCCTTTTCTTTCCCCTTTTCTTTGTCCCCTTTCTTCCTTCCCTCCCTTCTATCATCCCCTCCTTCCATTATCTCCCTTGTCCCCTCCTAATACCTGAAGGGTAAGATAAATTTCTAAACCCAACTGAGTGTATGTGTTATTCCCTCTCCAATGAGAGTAAGATTAGAACAGTTCTCATCTGCCCCTTTCTTTCCCTCTACTATAATAAACCCTTTGCACCTTTTCATGTGAGTTAATTTACCCCATTCTGCCTCTAGGTGACTAGGTATCTACATACCCCTAGTGTCCCATCTTCCAGAAGGATAATTGAGTCAGATGGCAGAATGCCTCTGAGCTCTAGTCTTTGGGAAATCCTTTATTTTCTCCTTGTCTAACTTGGATTCTATAATTTGACTATTTCTGTTGTTCTTAAATTACTTATTGTGATATTTCTTCATGACAAATGAAATTGATTTTACATTTTGAAAGCCCTCTGAGGCTTGCTCAGATCTTGTTGACTCTAATTATTGCCAAAACAGTTTTTTAAGGGAAATGAAGGCTGCTATCAACTACAGAGTTTTAAGCTATTAAAAATCAAGGCTGCAAAAGTAGATTTGTTGATGGCCTGCAGCATAATCTAAATACATTTTGTAAGCAGTTTTAGCAGAAACACATCCATACCTTGGCCTTCTGTTCAGAGAATGTTGCATCACTTAGGAAAAATAATTAAAATTTGAGACATTGACAGAGCTCTCATTGTTTGATTCTTTTTAAGAACTTGAATTTCGATTTTATCCATACCTTCATTTTTTTTTTTTTTTTGAGGAGGAGAGACCATCATCCTAACATCTTTGACTTATATTCATGGCTACTGTCTATGTAGTCTCCTCCTAACTGTCCCAATAATGATAAATTTCTTAGGATTTACATGTATCATTTTCCCATATAGAAATGTAAACTTATATTCAGTATGATTTTTCTTTCATGTTTACTTTTTTTTTAGGTTTTTTGCAAGACAGTGGGGTTAAGTGACTTGCCCAAGGCCACACAACTAGGTAATTATTATTAAGTATCTGGGGTCGGATTTGAACTCAGGTACTCCTGACTCCAGGGCTGGTGCTCTATCCACTGTGTCACCTAGCCACCCCATGCTTACTTTTTTGTGTTTATCTTGAATCTTGTGTTGAAATTCCAAATTTTCTATTCAGTTTTTTAAATCAGGAATACTTGAAAGTCCTCTATTTCATTAAATGTCAGTTTTACCCCTGAAAGATCATTCTGTTTTGTTTGGTAGGTTATTCTTGAGTATAATCTTAACTCCTTTGCCTTCCAGAATATCACATTTCAAACCTTTCACTCATTTATGTGGAAACCACTAAATCTTATGTGATCCTGACTATGGCTTCATAATATTTGAAGTGTTTCTTTTTAGTTGCTTGTAATATTTTCTTCTTGATCTAGGAGCTCTTGAATTTGACTATAATATTACTGGAAATTTTCATTTTGGGATCTCTTTCAGGAGATAATTACTAGATTCTTTCAATTTTTCATGTTATTCTTCAGATCTAAGAACATGGGGGAAGTTTTCTTCTTTATGATTTCTTGAAATAGGATGTTTAGAAACTTTTTTTGAATTTGGATATCAGTAGTTCAATGATTCCTAAATTATCTCTCCTTGATCAGTTGTTTTTCTAAGAGATTTTTCACATATTCTTCATCTTTTTTCTTTTCCTCTTTTGATTTTATTGTTTCTTGATGTCTCATGGAATCATTATCTTCCATTGCTTAATTCTGATTTTAAGAGAATTATGTTCTTCATTGAGCCTTGATGCCTCTTTCTCTATTTGATCAATTCTACTTTTTAAGGAGTTTTTTATTTCAGTGAAATGAATTGGACTTTGTTCATTTGGGGGTGAGGAAGGACTATTCCAAAGGCTTTTTTTTGTGCTGATATTTTCAGAGCTAGTTCTAGAGCTATGCAGGTTTTCCGTGCTTCTGAGGTGGTGTGATCCAGAGAGACATTTGGTCACTGTTCTCCTAATCTGTACTCTGGTCTTTTAGGAAGCATTCTTGTTTTCTTACAGCCATAAGTGCTAGTGTTTCTCTTGGCCCTGGAATTTTGAACATGCCCCATGCTCTCTTCTATACTCAAGTACTCTCTGTCTTTCAACTGAAACCAGAGCCCCTGCTACCTTCTGACTGACCACAAAATCCCCTTCTCTCCTAGAACTGCAGTGCAGAATTGTGTATGGCCCATAAAGTTGCCAATCAGTGCCAGTTGCACTCGGTGCCAGCAAAGTGACCCCTGTAATCTCTTTCTGACCAGTTGTCTAACCTGCTTCCCTTGTCTAGACTGAGATCTCCCAAAGCTGCTGTGACTACAGTTATTGCCACCTCTGAGGCTCTGGGGCTGTGCTGACCCAGGCTTCACAGACCTTTTCACTGTCTTCTCCATTGGATTAGATTGGGAAAACATCTCCCTCTGCCTTCTTAATGGTTCTGCCCCTCCAAAATTTAATTTGAGGAGTTATTTTCAAGTTATTTGGAGGCGAATGTTGAGAGAGTTCAGTGGGGTGGCAACCTTGGCTCCACTAGAGTAATTTCTTGATATCTACACATACTTCAGCTAAGTCCAAGGACACTTTTATCTCCAAAGTCTAAGCAACCCTCAAACAAACTAAATTCTTCAGAAGGACACGGAGCGGTGGTAAAAGGATAATCAGAAGTTTCAGATCCATTCCTCTTGGGAATTATCACAGAAATAAAAATTGACTCTAAGTCTTTCAGAATCACTGACTGATCTCTGTTCCAATAAAAATATATTTAAGCAAACTGTTATAAGCTAAAAACACTAGCTTCTTCATTTCTCAAATTTTCTTTTGAGGAATATTTTTAAGAATAATTTTGAAAATAGTACCATGTAATAATAACAATAATGATAATAAAATTAAAAATAATAGCTAGAATTTATGTAGTACTCACTTTGTGTGGGTACTAAACCAAATGCTTTACAGATATTGTTTCATTTGATCTCTACCATAACCCTGGGAGTTAGGTGGTATTATTGTCCCTGTTTTGTATGTGAGAAATTGCCACAAATAGAGATTAAGTGACTTGTCCAGGGTCACACAGCTAGTAAGTGTCTGAGGCTGGATTTGAACTTGGGCATCTTTGCTTTATCCCCTGTGCCACCTAGTTGGGGAGGAGGGATTTGGAAGCAGAATCATAGGTTTATTTTTTGCCTATAACTATTAAAATACTTTCCTACTATTTTCTAAAACTCTGAAATATAAAGCTAAAGTTATTTACTAATCCATCTATATGTTTAAAAAAATAAGAGTAAGTAAACCTTGCTTTGTTATACATCTTGAATTTGTTATATTATGTTTAGAGTTTATAAGCAAATGCATTCATGAAATCTTGTCTTTTCCCAGTTTAATAGAAGAAAAATCTTTCCTTCAGGCTCTGTTGAGTAGAGACCAGGGCATTTATTTATTTATTTTATTTTTTGTTCATTATAGGGCAGCTAAATGATGTAAATGGAAATGCTGGATGTAGAGTACAAAAGCACTCAATTTACATCTCACCTCAAGATACTTATTAGCTATGTATCACTTAACTTTCAGCTTTAGTTTCCTTATTTGTAAAATGGAGATAATGATAGCATCTATTTCCCAGGGTTTTTGTGAAGATCAAATGAGATAGCACGTAAATGCTTTGCAAACCTTTTAGTGATAATATAAATGCTTAGAATTGGCATTATCAATAGAATAGTCACTTTCATAAAGATGTTTTCTTTTTTTAGACTTATTTTTTTTTCTGAATTTTGTGGGGCAATGGGATTAAATGATTTATCCAAGGTCACACAGCTAGTAGGTATCAAGGGTCGGAATCTGGATTTGAATCGAGGTTCTCCCAGGGCCGGTGCTCTATCCACTGTGCCACTTAGCTGCCCCTTTTTAGGCTTTTATGATATTCCCTTTAAAACTCACTGACATCTTTGCAACTCCATGCATAAAGGAATTTTAAATTAGACTAATATTTTAAGGGAATAGGAAAATGGAGGTAGCAACAGATGCCTTTAAGGTATGACTTTAAGGTGAGAATAAAGACCTAGATTTAATGTACTATATTTGTATGTAGTAATATTAGCCTGAGCCCTCTGCCCTTGTAACTCCTTTTCTAGAACTGATTCTCCTAATACTTCATTTACAGAGGTTTTTCCCTATAACTGGATAAATCATATAAATCAGGAGTTGGCAAACTTGACACTGTGACAGTTCTTAAGCCTTTTTTTTTCCTGATGTATTATTAAAATGGGAAGAGACAAGGGGAATGTTTTTGCAAACATGGAGGTTCGGGGATGAGTGGATGACTTATGTCACTTCTCACAGTCAATAAGAACTGGTGGTTGTTCTCATAAGTGAAATGGGATGCCTCAAAATTATCTCATAGGGAACATCTTTGAAATGTTTGCTGGCCTCTGGTATGAAGGGATAAATTAACCTTTTTCTTTTTCTTTCTGCAGTAAAAGCTGTGCTTATTCCCGTGGGTCAGATAATTACATATAATTTCAATACTGGCGTCTTGATAAAACAACTCAGGGATAACTTTTCATTGATTATAAAAATACCACCTAAATTTATACAACTCGTATATAAAGGTAAGTTCTGAGAACTAATAAAATTTATCTAATTTTATGTGTTTATAAAATCAGACTTTGTTTTAGAATTAGATTTAAAGTTATTTAGTAGTTAAATGATACATTTTAAATCATTAGTGTACTTAACCTTTGTTGATGTCAGTGTCATCTTCAAAATATCAAGTCTGTTTAGTTTATCAAAGGAATTTGAAGTCATATTAGATATATATGATACTAGATTTTCAACTTTGCAAATATACTTAAATATGCTAAAATAACTAAGAAACATTTTCATAAGACTGTATTTAATTGGTGGCCCAAATATTTTAGTTAATTTTCTTTTTTTTTAAATTTTTTATCTATAAACTTTCAACAAAAACATTTTCAGGGGAACATGGACTTTTTTTGTGTATACATCAACTATATCAAAAAGATTTTTTTCAGATATCCAAATCTTTTGTTTTTGTATAAGCATTGGAATCTTGGAGTTCAACTTAGGACTTTCCAAAGTGGAGCATTTCAGTTTTTGAGCAAAATAACTGTTTTCAAGCAGCCAATTCCACATCCTAGCCAGCCTGATTTCTAGTAGGAGTGTAAGAAAGGTAGTATCAAGAGTTAGTTAAACAAATACTTATTATGCAAATATTTTAAATTAGTATTTTTTGATTGCTATGTATCCAATATTGTAGAAAGAAGGGAAGAAAATAAGCATTTATGTAATAGTGTTCCAGTCACTGTATCAATACTTTACAAATATTATCTTATTTGAGCCTTTTAGCAACCCTGTAAAGTAGGTACTATTTTTATCCAAATTTTATAGTTTAGGAAACTGAGACAGACAGAAGTTAAGTGACTTGCCTAAGACTGCACAACTAGTAAATGTCTGAGGCTAGATTTGAACCCAGACCTTCTTGACTTCTGGCCCAGTGGTTTATCTACTGTGCTGCCTAGCTACTTAGTTTAGTAAGAACTCTGGGATGCAAAGGGAAAACTTAGGAAAGAAGAACAAGAAAAAGAGAGATGTTAGAAATAGAGTGCATGGTTAATAATGTTAAATGGTGCAGAAATATAAGGTAGGCTAGTCTGAGAAAAGAGGTCTTGATAGGGAGGTCTTTGGCAGTGCTTTTAAAGAAATTTCATTAGATTGGTGATCCGAGGAGCCCAGAATGCAGAAGGTTCAGAAGAGAATGGATGAATACAAAATGAGACTACCAGGTAGAGATTACACGTTTGAGTAGTTTGATAGTAAAAGGGAGAGAAATTAATTATGGAATTGTAGATTTAGAGTTGAAAGGAATCTTTGAAGCATTAAGTCTAGTGCCTTTGTTTTACTGATGAGAAAACTGAAGCACAGAGAGGTTAAGTGACTTTCTGCCTTAAGTATCTCAGGAAAGATTGCAAACCCTGAAGTTGACCTTACTATGCCAACTTGATCCCTCTAGATAATTTTTGGGGGAATGGGTTTTAGTCATTTTAAAATAAATAAGTATTTATTAATATTTTTTTGTTTATATCATCTTAGTTATCACAAGTATCTCTCCTCTAACCCTTCCTAGAGAACCTTTCCATTTAATAAATATTTTTTAGAGAGGAAAACCTCCCAGCACAACTGATGAAAAAATATGAAAGTAAAAACATGTTCAATATGTAAGGTCACAAATGGGTGGGTTGAATGTATCCTCTCATTTCTCATCATTTGAATCCTGCTTGATCTTTATAATTTTGTTACATTTACTTTTGATTTTTGGCGTTTAGTTTTTTTCCATTTTTCCATTTATCTTGTTGTAGTTACTGTGTATATTGTTTTCTTTTTTTTTTTTGTTTACTTCATTCTGTATCAGTTCATATAGAGCTTTTCATGCTTCTCTATATTCCTTATTCTTCTGGCCACTGGACCCAGATGGCTCCAAGGAGAAAGTGAGATTGGTGACTTAACACAGTACCCCTTACTCAAATTCAGTTCATTGGTTTGTGGTGCATTACCTCTCTGATGGTATGGTCATCTTTGAGAATGAAGAAATAGGACAACAATTTCTTACACAACACAGTAATGTTTCTCTTACATTTATATACCAAAATTTGTCATTCCCCAATTGATGTACATCTACTTTGTTTCCAATTCCTAACTCTCACAAAAAAGTGTAAATATTTAGGACCATATGGAGATTTCTTATTGGCTTCTTTGGAGTATAAGCCCAATAATGAAGTCTCTGATTTAAAAGATATGGACATTTTAGTCACTTTATTAGTATGATTCCAATTTACTTTCCACAATGGCTGTGTTATTTCACAGCTCCACCAATACCATTGTATTTGGTATGTCTGTCATTTCACAACTCTTTCAACATTGACTATTACCATATTTGTCCTCTGACAATTTTCATGGTGTGAGGTGAAAACTCAGGGTTGATTTGATTTGTCATTTCTCTCAGTTTTTTTTTTTTTGGCACTTTCTTTTGTGTGGTTATGAATACTTTGAGATTTTTCTTTTGAGAATTTCATATCCTTTGACCACATATCTATTGGAGAATGGCTGTTAGTAATATAGTAATAGTATATATATTTGACTACTTATCTTCTTTTACTTGATACATTTATTTTGTCTGTATAGAATGTTTTTAGTTTCAAGTAATCAGAGTTCTCTGTTTTATCTTTGGTAATTTCATCTATCTCTTCTTTGACTAAGACTATATCTCAGGGTGGCTAAGTGGTGCAGTGGATAGAGCACTGTCCCTGAGTCAGGAGTACCTGAGTTCAAATCCAGCCTCAGACACTTACTAATCACCTAGCTGTATGGCCTTGGGCAAGTCACGTAACCCCATTGCCTTGCAAAACAAACAAACAAAAAATTAAAAAAAAAGACTATATCTCCTACCCATAGTTATGGTCTTCTAATTTTTATTATCAAGATTACATATTCATAAAATATATTATGGAGTATAATATACAGTGTTAGTCTAAGACCAGTTTCCCTCAGACTGCTTTCAAGTTTCCTTAGAAGATTATGGTTTTGGGGCGGCTAGGTGGCGCAGTAGGGGCGGCCAGGTGGCACAGTGGATAAAGCACCAGCCCTGGAGTCAGGAGTACCTGGGTTCAAATCCGGTCTCAGACACTTAGTAATTACCTAGCTGTGTGGCCTTGGGCAAGCCACTTAACCCCATGTGCCTTGCAAAAACCTAAAAAAAAAAAAAAAGAAGAAGTTTATGGTTTTGACTTTATCAAATACTCGTTTTTCTGTTTATCTTTGTATGTTTATGGTTGAGTTCAGATTTGCAGTGTAGATCACCCTGAGCTTCATCTTGAGCTTCATTACTCTTTATTATCCCATATCCTCTTTATAGTTTTTAAGGTTGCAGAATGGTTTATGTTACTTGAATTTTTTCCCTTTGTTTGAAAAATTTTCTCCTGATTGCTTGCAGAAATTGTTGTTTTTAAGTTGAATTGTCAAATTTAACCTCTATATATCTTATAATTTTCCTCCTTGAATTTTTTTTTGGAAATGATCTATGGATTCTTTCAATTGGTAATTGATATTTCATTTTCTATCTTAAAATGTTTTGGGCAGTTCTCTTGTATTATTTCTTTGATTATGTTGTTCAACTTTTTTTTTCTCCATTGCTGTATTCATCTGGGAGACCTGAGTTGTTTCTTCTCATAAAGGCCAGATTTGAATTTAGGAAGATGATGAACATCTTCCTGAATTATGCCACCAAGCTTCTCACTTCTTATATAGTGAAGACATTTTCTTTAAGTGTTATTGTTTCACTTCTTCTGGATTGTCCTTGTTCTCTCTTCTTCTTCTTCTTCTTTTTTTGGTAAGACTTGCCATCACAGATTTAAGTTTTAAGACAGAAAGTCACTTAACCTCTCTGTGTTTCAGTTTTCTCATTGGCAAAACAAAGGCACTAGACTTAATACTTCGAAGACTCCTTTCAACTCTAAATCTACAATTTCATAATTAATTTCTCTCCCTTTAAGACCTGTTCTTTATTTTTGCAGTGCAGACCATAAAAACCTGCCTTCATAATTCTCTTTTGAACCACTCAGGAATAGTGTTTTGTGATTCCATGTCCTCAATTTCACAGGATCCTCTGTTTCATCAAGGGTTGGATCATTTTATTTTGTTTTGCATTATTTATTCATAGATGCCTGAACTCAGTTCTAGATCTGGAGATCAACAATCTCTGTTGATTTATCAGTTTATGTTCAAGATCTTTGAGATTTCTTATTCCTAAGATCTTTGGTAATTTCAGTCTTTTAAAAAAATATTTTCCTACTATGTATTTTTTGCCTTCCTTCCTTCTGATAGTAATTTCCTTGGGGACTGGATCTTCAAGCATTTTAGGCTCCTCTTACCCCAGGCAGTTGACACCAGCTTAGATCTAAGCCCCACAGTACTTTTGGATTGTTGGAACTGGTCTCATTGGGTTGCTTTGGTTTTTCGCTCAGGCTTCATGGAGTGTGGCTCAGCTTTATCACATGCACTGGGTTCCTGCCATCATTTTCTGGTCTGGTACTAGCAGCTCAGAGGTCGGACACCCTGACTCTATGGGCTTGGGATCCCCAGCTCCTTTTGATTCCTGAAGGCCTGCAGCTCTGCCAGCTGTTGCATTGAGCCCAGGCAAGCTCCTGCCCCCTGCATCTGGAGGCTCTCAGATAGCCCTGGAAAGAGTGAGGAGGGCAGTTGGGGTCTGGGGTATACTGAGTGGTATGCCTGTGGGTCCCTGGAACTGTTAGTTCAGCCTTGAGGTTGATGGGATGGGAGGCAGAGATAGTTGCTGTATGAACTCATGGTCAGTTGCATCACTTCATGGGTTTTTGTGGGTTTTGTGGATTTTTCTTTTTGGATTCTGGGTATCTTAGACCTACCTGGGTAGCCCATGAAGCTGCTAGAGTTGCTTTATCTTGAGTACATAATTTCTCTTTTAGAGAAATCTGCAAGGTCTTGGAGTCCTCCAGCTTGTGGTTCATGTGACCTGGAAGTCCCCCCATGAGCTTCCCTGATCTGAGTCACTGCTCTAGACTGATAAAATCTGCAGGGCAAAAAAAAAATAAAGTTTCCTTTTCTTCATATAGATAGGTAGGTCTGTGCATGTCCAAAAGGAAAAGGAACGATTATTTAGTTTATATCATGATGCAGTGTCTTGGTTTGTGCATGAACTGGATTTTGGGGAGACAGGGCTGGGCAAAATCATCATTTCCTCTCCTCCAGAGGCAAGACATAGTCAAGGAAAAAAACAAATTGTGGTAGCAATTGGTGATTCCTGTGGATGGGAACAGAAGTAGCTATTTATCAAACTGTGAATAATAGTAGGTACATATCTCTCTTGTCTTTCAAGGGACTGAAAAAGAATCTTTCCCAAGCGAGGGGGAGAGAAGCTCCCAAGATTTATAAGAATGTCCATTATCTACCATATGATGATTCATGTAGCACAGATTCATTTAGCACAAACTGCTAAAAGAAATCAAAAAGGCATTGTCAAAGTTTATGAAGTTTTGAATCAGAAATTGAAGATTAAAACTATGGGCATAAGTTGAATTTTCTTCATTATTACCTATTGACAGCAAGAGAAGCAGAAAAGAAAAATTGATTTGGGAAGTGAACAGAGGTTAAAAAATTGGTACCTGAAAATAATATTTGGACTATTAGACTGTGTCTTAAAATATAGAGATTATGGATTCCTGGTCAGGGTTGGAGTACATCTCACAAAACCAGTAAAGTATGATTTTTGTCTGTTTCTTCCAAATGTAATAAAAAGGATTTTAAATTTAAAAAAAAGATCAAGAAGAAAGAACATTGCTTGCATATTTCCCAAAGCTAGGTGTAGGCAAGTCTAACTTGTTGCCTGTGGGTGCAAGGAACCCTCAAAGGCCATTCATGCATTATTATTAATTACATTTTCTTATTATACTAAATGGTGATGTGGGTCATATTGTAGTCATAAATAAATATTAAATTCTATATATAGCCCCTGACAAGTGTTGCTGGGTGATATGGTTCAGAAGAGCTAAGAGGTTGGAAACACATATGAGATTAGCTATTGAAGAAAGACTAACAGTTGAGACACCCTGATGTTCATGGGACACAGAACTCAGGGAAGGTGGCAGTAGTAAAACCACTAGACTCAAATATCTTTATACAAATGTCTGAAATTCATCAGCAAACAAGATGAAATAGGGGTTCTAATGCAAGAAGCAGATTTGACTATCTTAGGTATCATTGAGACCTGGTGGGATAAAACTGATGACTGGAATTTGGCTCTTCTGCATTAGAATTAAAATCAATTTTTCTTTTCTGCCTCTCTTGCTGCAGTAGAATGACTTATTCAAGGCAAAATGTGAAAGCCAGGAGTGGAATAGGCTGTATATTAACAAATTATGTGAGAGCAATTACTTGAAGGTCAATAGAGGTTGTTCTGAGAGTATATTACAAATAACCTGCACAAAAAGGGGAAATAGAGGAGTTTGGGAAACAAGTCACAAGTCTGACCCAGAAGAAAAATAATTCAGTGACAGAATGTTTCTTTTTCCCAGAGAGCTGCTGGAACTTTCTCTGTTAGATGCAGAACAATGACTAATTTACTAATTTGACTTAATGATGATTGCATCCATCAAAGGGTGGAGGAATCATCAAGGGAAAATTCTATGCTGACCCTGCTTCTCACCAACAGGGAGGAACACGGTTGCTAGGATGGAAATAATGGGAATTGTTGGGGAGAATGAATTTCTCTCCATGTTTGTTTGTGGTGACAGGAAATTCAGGTTGAGTTTCACATGCACTCTACATTTAAGAAATCTTATTTTAGAGAGTTCAGAAGAAGGTTTGGTAGGAAACCACAAACTAACTAACATCCTCAAGGGAAATCAACCTGAGAAGTTTGGGAAAATCCTCAAGAATGTAATTTTTGGGAAACTAATGGGAAATAAAAATGGGGATTGTCTAAAGAGACCAATTTAGACGCATTTTGAATTCAACCAACAATTTAGATTTAAGAAAACACTAAAACGAAGAAGAAAATGAATTTAAGAGGTCTTATACAAATAGTAAATTCTAAAGCTCAGAATGGTCTGAGATAATGAAGGAAGTTAAGTATCATTTTAGAAAGTTATTTTTTAGCTAATAATTTCAGTGACAGTGAGTTTACTTCCCACACATTTTCTGACAACTCCCAAGTTTTAGGAAGTTCTTTTTTATATTGATTTGAAGTTAAGTACCCTTCAGTTATACTAAATGAAGTAACTTTTCCATATGACAGTCCTTGAAATAATTGAAGATGGATTTCAAATACACCTATCCCTCCCTTCTCCTTCAAGTCTTTTTTTTTTTTTTAAAGACTAAACATCCCCAATTCCTCTAGCTTATCCTTATAATCTCTCACCATCCTGGATTTCTGAAAAGATATTACACTGAAATAATTCTCTAAAATATACTGTATCTATTAATGAAAGTTAAGATAACATTCTTTTTCTGCATCATCTTCAGTTTGCAGTCAACTAAAATCTTTAAATCTTTCCCACTGACTTTCCTAACATTCTGGTTGTGCGTTTTCTAATTTAGCAATAATCTGACAGAGAAGCCTGAAGCAGACTAGGAGTTGAGTGGTTCTACTTTCTTCTTGTTATTGAACATCTCTCTATCTGTAACAGTGGACTTATCTCTTATTTGTCTTTTTTCTTCAGCAAAATGTTATATTTGTTTGTTTTTATCTGATGGTTGCTTTTTTCTTCTAATTTTTAGTCTTCATCCTTTTTTACTAGTTTTCTGAGTTTGATACTGATACCCACCCACCAGCTCCTCAATTTCCCAGGTGCAATCATTTTTGCATTATCCTTGACTCCTCACCCTCTCTCAATCCCTATAGACAGTCATTTTCCAAATCTTACTGTTTCTGTGTTACATCTAAACCCCCTCTCTCTTTCTGCCTATGTTGCCAACATGTTAGTTCTAGACTTCAACCTCTCTTGCCATGACTGTTGTAATGTATTTTCATTTGGTTTTAGCCTCAAGTCTCTCCCCATTCTAGGCCTCCCTCCTCATAGTCATCTAAATCCTATAGAATACATCTGACCTCACTATTCAGTAAACTTCAATGGTTCCCTATTGCCTCTAAGCTCAAATATAAATTTCTCCATTTAGCTTTTAAAGTTTTTTTACACCCTAATCCGAACTTCTCTCAACAACTTCCTTGTTCTTTCACACCCTCCTAGCTTGGCTCAGACCTACTTTTCATCCTCTGTCTCAGTGCCTTTACACTGACCATCCTCCAGACCTGGAATGCACCCTTTCTTTGCTTCAACCTAATAGAATCGTTCATTTTTTTTTGAATGACTTTTTCTTCAATACTCAGCTAAAGTGACCCCTTTCATATGAAGTTTTTACTTATCCTTCCAAACAACTTGTATCTCAATACTATGTTCTTATTTGTATTTATTCAATATATACTTTTTATTTATTTTATAATTTTATTTCATTTAACGAGACTTTATTTTCTCTCCCATCTCACCACCTCTTATGGGGGAGAGAGAGAAAAGCAAAGACCTTATAACAAATGTGAACTCTAAAAATAAATTGCCACCTTGACCATGTCCCAAAATATGAGTTTTATTCTGCACATTTAGTCTATCACCTCTTTATCAGGAGGTAAGTGACATCCTTCATCATTGATCTTCTAGAATCATGGTTGGTAATTACATTACTAAGAGTTCTTAAATCTTTTAAGATGTTTGGTTTTTTTAATTCTGTTATAGTATAAATTATTCTCCTGCTCCTTCTCACCTCCCTTTTCATTGGTTCATATAAATCTCAGCTTTAGCAAAAACTCTTCCTTTCAGGTTTTTTAATAGCATAGTAATAATAATCCATTGCATTTCATTTCATTCCATTCATAGACAGTAATTTGTTCAGCTACCACCCCCCCCCATACACATTGATGGATACGCCTTTAGTTCTTTGTCACCACAAAAAGAAGTGCTCTTAATGATTTGTCCATATTGGTTTCAAGAACAAAATCCCAAATCTGAAATAGCTTTAGAGATTTACTTGGTCATTTGGCAGAGAGAGTTAAAAAAGATTGAAGAGGGGGTAGATACTAGCAAGGCCTATTAATATGCATAAACATTCAAATCAAGATTCATTGATATGTAAGCATAAACATTTTAAACACTTAGCACTGGTTGGACCCGAGTGATATCCAGGCATTCCTTACAGCCATTTGACTTCCCTAGGAGCATCTCTGAGCTTAGTCTGACCTCTACAGTAAGCTTTTGATTTAGACATTTTCTAACCACATAAAGTTGGGCTAAAACAATATAATAAATAAGGTTTTCCAAACAATATAATATTTCCCTTCAGGCTATTTTACTCTTTAATCCCTTTGGAGTATAATAGGTTTAGTAATTCTATTTCAGATTCAGAATGTTTGCACAATTAAATAACTTTGGGGGCATAATTCCAAATTACTTTTCAGAATAGCTAGACCATTTCACAGCTCTATTAATAGTGCATTAATGTATCTTTTTTCCAGTAGCTTCTTTAACATTTGTCATGTTCCTTTTTTTTTGTTTACTTTATCAATTTGATGGTCATACAATGGAACTTCAATGTTGCTTTAATTTGCATTCATCTATTATTGATTTGGAACATTTTTTTCAAATGGCTATTGATAACTTGGATTTCTTCCTTGGGAACCACCCTGTTCATATTCTTTGATTCTTTATTTGTCAGTTGGGAAATAATTATTCTTATAATTTGAATCAGTTCTTATTTATTTTCCTAATTAACTTTCTCTTCTAATTTTAATAGCATTGGTTTTGTTTTTGTAAAAACTTTTATATTTTATAGTATAAAATTTTTTTTAGGTTTTTTTTTTTGTAAGGCAAACAGGGTTAAGTGGCTTGCCCAAGGCCACACAGCTAGGTAATTATTAAGTGTCTGAGGCTGGATTTGAACCCAGGTACTCCTGACTCCAAGGCCGGTGCTTTATCCACTACGCCACCTAGCCGCCCCCTATACTATAAAATTTAACAGAGGTGAATGTAAAGCCCTAAATTTGTGTTCAAAAAATCATTTGCACAAGAGCATGCTGAGTCAAATATGGCTAAGCATCAATCAGTTTTTATGAGAAAGACCCAGGAATTTTTAGCAGATTGCAAGCAAGAAGTACAGTGACCAAAATTAGAGAGATTATAGTTCTGCTCTTATTAGGTCATATCTGGAGTACTGTTTAACTCAGGTTGTTACATTTTAGGAATTTCCCCAATGTGTCTTTTGATATATATATAATGTTTTTTATTATATCTGAACTTTTTGTTCATTTTAGTGACTGTTATTCTTTCTGAAGTAATTTTATTTTGAGAGTTTTGAGTAGTTTTTTTAATAGAATTTCTATTGTTGGATTTCTGAGTCAAAGACAAAGTTAGTAAGAATTTATTAAGTTTTTATCTCATATGCCAGGAACAGGCTAAGTATTATGGATGCAAAGATAGGTTAAAAAATAGGGTCTCTTCTTAAGGAGCTCCCAGTGTCCAGGGGGAGACAAATTTGGCAAGTATGTGCAAACACGAGATAGATGGGATCAATTGCTGAGAATCTCTGATGGAAGAGTCTGAGACTGAGGGCCTAGTGAGGCCTCTTTTTTTGGAAATGAGACATAAACTGAGAAGTGAGGAGGGGCAGAATTCCAGGCCTGGGGGAAATCCAGGGGAAAAAGTCTGTAATTAGGAGCATCCTGTACAAGGATCAATAAGGAGGCAAGCATCTTTGGATTGAAAACTATGGGGAATTGGTGAATCAAACAATAAACAAAAATTAAGTCTCCTTTGTATCTGGTACTATTCTAAATACAGGGATGAAAATGTAAAATAAAGGACTTCCTTGTATTGTAGAATAGATGGAGGGGAATAAAGACTAAGAACAATGGGAAGAAAAGTTGATACTCAGAAATTAACTTCCTTTGTGAACTCTCCTCAGATCCTAGATTTTATATACATATTTTATATGTACATATGCATACATACATATTTTATATACATATATTCTTTTCCCCTTAACTGTAATATTAACCTGAGTGAAAGCAAGTTAAATTAGTTAAATAAATATAGTCATCCAATTCTGAGATTCTAGATTTCTATAAATGGATCTTGTACCTGAACCAATTCAATTAACATTTATCATATACCTATTGTGTACAAGTCTTTGAGTATCAAAAGATTGCCTTCAATAAACTTTTGTTCTTCCAAGGCAGAGATTACTTATAGAATTTTTGCTGAGGAGTAAAGGTAAGATTAACCTGAGAAAGAGTTAGGTAGTTTATATCTATGAAATACTAAAGTTTGGAAGGTGGGGAAGCCAACTGGTTTTTGATATTATGAGCTAGATGCTGCTTTTATACCAAATTAGGTACTTGGGCTATTCAGTGCATGTTATAAAATTATAACCGTTTTGGTCATGGAGTATGATGTTATTATGTTAAATGATCCTTATGGTTTACAATTGTTTCATTTGATTACATGACATACTGACTGTTCATTATAAAATTATATTCTGATTGCCTTGAATGTTTGCTTTTCACGAATCAGAAGGTGGAGGACTTTTCTGAAGGAAGATAGGATAGCCAGCCTAAGCCTGGAAGGATGTTACAGTAGGGAATGCCTTAATGCAGATGTTTCATGATAATATATTAGTGACAGTATTGTGAAATACTGTTTGAAACAAATTTATGTGGGATATTCTTGTATAGACTAGTTTATATCATCAATTTTATGGAACAGTTTCCAGAAATGTATTATAAGAAAAAGTGAGGACTGCCTACATTGTTTTTGACTTTTTAAATAGTACAATATAATTACACAGACATCTGTAAATACCTTCTATGCCCATAACAAAATCTGTATATATTTCTATTCTTTATCACATTTATAATCTGTTTTCTTTTAAGGGAAAGTTCTGAAAGATTATGAAACCTTCATTCAGCTTGGAGTTAAGCCAGATGAAACTGTACAATTAGAATTAACTTCCTTAGATCCAACTCATTATCCAATCAAGCCAGTACTTCAACCAACGCAACCTGGTCATGAGATCTTAACTGTTAGAGTGCAAGCTGGTAATTCATTTGATTTTCTTTCAATGTGTGTTTTGCAGTCCTTTAAAAAAATGACACATTTTATTAAACTCATTATTGTGAATTATTTATCCACCCTTGATTTTTAACCTGTGTAGGTGCTACAATGTATCAAGATATAACTGTTGAGATTGAAAAAATTGACTACAAAAAACCATTTCTGGGTGGATTCAGACATAAACTAACAGGGACAGAATATCATAATGCAGGGACACAAACTGTCCCCAAAAAAGTACCCGTAAAAACAAACATCTTTTCTAGAGAAACTCAGGTAAGGTTTGTGATTTTCTTTTTTTTTTTAAAGTTTTTTTTGCAAGGCATTGGGGTTAAGTGGCTTGCCCAAGGCCACACAGCTAGGTAATTATTAAGTGTCTGAGGTCACATTTGAACTCAGGTAGTCCTGACTCCAGGGCCAGTGCTCTATCCACTGGGCCACCTAGCCTCCCTAGTTTGTGATTTTCTAAGTTATTAATAGAACCAAGTACAATGCTACATGATTGTCAGAAATTTATTTGATAGAAGTAACCATGTGTGAAGAGCATAAGAATCAGAAATAAATATAAAAATGAACTGAAAAATAATTAGTATGGAATAAAACTTTGTTTAGTTTAATATATTATTAGACAATTTTAAGTCAACCAAAATATCCTTAGTAAATGGAATATCTTAGGGTTTCAACTTTCTAGTTAATATTAACATAGCATATGTTTTTTGTTCCAGACAGTCAGTGAGAGAAAAAAGCTTATAGCAACTACAAGTAGAACAGCCACACAGATGACAAAAATTGGTGTGTATGTGTCTAATATGACTGATAAACTGATAACTCCGGGAAAATATTTTACAGCAGATGAATATCATGCACAGAGATTCAAAGCGGTAAGTTCAAAGCGGCAAGACTGGGCACTGAAAGTGCTTGCCATTTCCTGTGTAGGATCTTGGGGCACCCCACCGGGTAGGACTTAGGGACACCCCACTGGGCAGGCCCCAGAAACCCGGTACATGAGATCCCAGGTGCTCTCTGGGTCTGCATTCACTGAATTTGTTCTGGAGCTCACAAGCTCCCATTCACATGATTACTATTGTTAACTGATCAGAAGTCACATTTTGTTCAAAGTCAACCCTTATAATGAAATGGAGCAGTCACGAAAGGAGCACTAAAATATTTTCCCCTTAAACCTATGGTCTGGCCAGAGTGCATACACGGAGGATAATACATTTGGGGAGCCAGGGCACACTCATGGAGGTGCAATTCAGATCTGGTGCTGCAGGTCTGCTGATATTTTCCATTAATGATATTGTGCTACTCTTGCTGAGCCTGCTGCCTACTCCTCTTAAGTAGAAATGTAGCTTCCACCAGATGCTTCCCTGCTGGAAATGGCTTTTTTAAAAAACTTTTTTTGAATGTCATTTGATTTTATTTTTTTAATTCCATTGAAAGATAGGTTTCAACATTCATCTTTTTGTAAGCTTTTGAGTTGCATATTTTCCTACCTCCTTCCCTTCCCCTTCCTCGTGACAGTGAGTTATCTGATATAGGTTAGATATGTACAGTCATGTTTAACATATTTCCATATTAATCATGTTGTAAAAGAAAAATCAGAATTAAAGGAGGAAAGCATGAGAAAAATAAAAAAAACATAAAATTAGTTTTAAAAAGTGAAAAATCATGTGCTTTGGGCTGCATTTGGACTCCATAATTTTTTTTTTCTGGATGTGGATAGCATTTTTCATCACAAGTCTTTTTTTAGAAATTAAACAAGTAGTCTTGACTGTTTGCCACCTTGGAGATTGATCTGCTGTTCTAGGCCAGGCCCCTCTTGGTTATTATTTGGGCCCTATTGGCTTAGAGTGACTGTAAATAGCAATTGTTTCTATTTTTGTCAGAAATCCTGAGGATCTTCCCCTTATTTCTAGGAAGAAGAGACTGTTCTTTGTTTCATATCTTGCCTAACCTTAATCAAACAGATCGGGGAAAGTTGTCCAAGGTCTCCCACTCCATCCAGGGCCGTCTCCAGTCTCCTGATCAATATCTTACTCCAGGGAGAGTGAAGCTGGTGACTGCCCAGTTCTCCCCCTCATTTAAATCCCAAGTCACTGACTTGTTAAAAATGAAAGCGTTTAACTTAAAGGTCAAGCTTCCTTTAAGTGAAAAACTCCCAGGGTAACCCCTTTTACATCTGTAAAAGCAGAGACTTGAATTCGCAGGCCTGCAAAGTTCATATATATTACAAACCACAAACAGTTCACAGATTAAACTTCATCTGGAAAGGAGAGTTAGAGGACAGGCTTCGACAAAGGTCGAAGAAGCTAAAATTGCTGGAGGGGAAAGAAGAAAGGAGCTGGAAAACAGCCATAAGAAATGACTGGCCTTAGCCCCAAAGAGTTCATCCTGGAGCTGGAGCTGGTAATTACAAACTTGGAATGAAGTAGGGAAAGAAGTATTCTGTTGAAAGAGAGAGAGAAAAGCTTAGATCAACATAGATCTAGCTTTATGGAGCAGGGGCCATATTGTTCCAGTCATGTGGCCAGGTCAGGCAGGTCTCTGGCTTAGAGAGAGAGCTCAAGCTGGCCAAGCTCACACCCAGGAGAAAGCGAAGAAGAAGATGAAGATGAGCCCTCAGTCTACTTAAACACCTTTCTGATGGGTGGGACAAGGAGTGATTTAGCACTTGGCTCCAGCTATTTTCCAATGTGAATGCCATAAGTATGGTCCTCAAGGAGTGGCAGAGGCAATATTCATTGTGCGTGGCTGGTGGACTATACCTTTTTTGCCCCAAAGAGCATGACCTTTAGTTCAAAGTGGCAAAAGATTATATCATTTCCCTCTGCCCTGCTTCACTATCACCTCCCTGATGTCGTGATCCTCCATTAAGGACTACTATTTGAGTTTGGGTACCAACCAGTGTTTTTTTTTAATTCCATTCAATTTTTTTTCTATTTCAGATTCTTTCCTTCACCCTACCCTACCCAAGACTCATTGCAAATATTTATAGTCAAGCAAAAAACTTCCCATCATAGTCTTGTCCTTCCCTCTCTAAAAAAAAAGAGAAGGAAGTATGCATTATTCAGTATTCTTAAGTCCTTCTGTTCTCTATCTGGAAGTGGATAGCAAGTTTCATTGTTAGTCCTTTGGAATTGTAGTTAGTCATTGTGTTTATAGAATTCACAAGTCTTCCTTTTTTTAACTTGAAATATTTTGAAATGTAAAAATTTTAGCATTTGTTTTTTTTTTTTGAAATTTCTAATTTCAAATTCTCTTCTTCTCTTCCTCCTTTCTTTCCCTTCCTCACTCATTGAGATAGAAATTTGATTTAGGTTATACAAAAGTCATGTTGTGAAAGAAAACAAAGACCAAAATGATGCCCAAGAAAAATAAAGTTAAAAAATATGCTTCAATGTACATTTAGACTCTGTTGTTTCTTTCTTTGGGGTGGTGGATAGCATTTTTCATTATGAGTCCTTAGGATTATTGTAGATCAATGAATTGCTGAAAATACCTAAATCTTCATTTGATCATTCTACAGTATAGCTGTTACTGTGAACAATGCTATGATTCTGTTTACATCACTTTATATTAGTTTATGTAAGTCTTTTCAGATTTTTCTGAAAGCATCCCACTTATTTCTTATGCCATAATGATATTCCATCACAATTACATACCACAACTCCTTCAGTCATTCCCCAGTTGATGGGCATCCTTTCAATTTCCAATTCTCTGCCACCACAAAAAGAGCTACTATAAATATTTCTGTATACATATAGGTCCTTTTTCTTCCTTCCTCCCTCCCACCCTCCCACCCTTCCTTCTTTCTTTCCTTCCTTCCCTCCTCCTCTCCCTCCCTTCCTCCTCCCCTCCCTACCTTCTTCCCTACCTCCTTTCCTCCCTCCCTCCTTCCCTCCCTCCTCCCTCCCTCCCTCCCTCCCTTCCTTCCTTCCTTCCTTCCTTCCTTCCTTCCTTCCTTCCTTCCTTCCTTCCTACACACACACACACACACACACACACACACACACACACACACACACACATATATTTTACAGGCCTTTGGGCATAATTTCAAATTGTTCTTCAGAATGGTTAGATCAATTCACATCTCTGTCAACAATGCAATGGTACCCCAGTACCAATTGTAAGGTATCCCTTTACCACCTCCTATATTTGTCCTTTTCCTTTTCTGTCATATTAGGCAGTCTGTTAGGTGTGAGGTTGTTTTAATTTTGTTTTAATTTTCATTTATTTAATCAGTAATGATTTAGAGCATTTTTTCCCATGTGATTAGAGATAGCTTTGATTTCTTGTGACAACTGTTCATATCCTTTGATTATTTACCAATTGAGGAAATAAATTCTATTCTTATAAATTTGACTCAGTTATCTATATATTTGAGAAATGAGGTCTTTATCAGAGGTTTGCTATTCCATATTACTCTACTTTATTTATATATATCACCTTTTATGTCTAAATCATGTACCCTTTTTGACCATGGGTAAGGATTTCTACTGATTCAGCACTCTTAATCAGATCCAGATTGTTGTGATGATTATTGTTTTATAATACAGTTTGAGATCTGGTACAGTTAAGCCCTCTTCCTTCATAATTTTTCATTGATTTCCATAATATTCTTGACATTTTGTTCTTCCAAACAAATTTTATTATTCTTTTTTCCCCTAGCTCTATAAAATAACTTTTGGTTAGTTGATGGTAAGGCACTGAATAAGTTAATAATTTTTGTTAGAATGATCACCTTTAGGATACTGGTTTGGCCTACCATGAGCAATTGATATTTTTCCAGTTGTCTTTTGTGTGAAAAGTGTTTTGTGTTTGTGTTCATATAGTTGTTGGGTTTGTCTTGGCAGATAACCTTTCAAGTATTTTATGATATCTACAATTATTTTATTTTATTTTGGCTTTTTTTGGGCAAGGCAGGGTTAAGTGACTTGACTAAGATCACACAGCTGGGTAATTAAGTGTCTGAGGTTGGATTTGAACTCAGGCCCTCTTGACTTCAGGGTTTATTGCTCTCTATTCACTATATCATTTAGCTTTCCCCAGTCTACAATTATTTTAAATGGAGTTTCTTTTTGTATTGCTTATTGCTGGATTTTGTTGGTTATATATGGAAATGCTGAAGATTATGTGAGTTTAGTTTATATCCTATTCATGTTTCAATTAGTTTTTTTAATTTCTTTTTTAGTTTTTTGCAAGGCAAATGGAGTTAAAGTGGCTTGCCCAAGCCCACACAGCTAGGTAATTATTAAGTATCTGAGGCTGGATCTGAACTCAGGTACTCCTGACTCTAGAGCCAGTGCTCTATCCACTTCGCCACCTAGCCGCCCCTCAGTTAGTTTTTTAGTTTATGCTCTAGGATTTTTATAGTTTACCATCATAACATCTTTAAAGAGTGACAGTTTTGTTTCCTAATTGCCTATTTTAATTCCTTCAATTTCTTTTTTTCTTATTGCTCTATCTAGCATTTGTTGTACAATATTTAATAACAATGGTGATAATGGGCATTCTTGTTTCACTCCTGATTTTACTGGGGAGGTTTCTAGATTATCCCCACTACAGTTAGTTATTGGTTGTTGATGGTTTTAGATAGCTATTATTTGCCATTTTAAGGAAATTTCCATTTATTCCTATTTTTTTTAAAAACAGGGATGTGTGTTGTAGTTTGTCAAAAGCTTTTTCTGCAACTATTGAGATGATCATTTGATTTCTGTTGTTTTTGTTCATTGAAATAATCAATTATACTGATGGTTCTCCTAATAGTAAACCAGCCCTGCTTTCCTGATAAAAGCCTCAACTGGTCAAATGAGCTTTGTGATATATTGCTGTAATTTTCTTGGTAGTATATTTCATTTAAAATGTTTGCACCAATATACATTAGGGAAATTGGTTTTTAGTTTTTCTTTCTCTGTTTTTCCTCTTTCTAGTTTAGTTTTTCAATCCCTTGTTTGTATCATAAAATGAATTTGCTAGAACTTTTTCCTTGCTTATTTCTCCAAATAGTTTCTTTTTTTTTTTTGCAAGGCAAATGGGATTAAGTGGCTTGCTCAAGGCCACACAGCTAGGTAATTATTAAGTGTCTGAGACCGGATTTGAACCCAGGTACTCCTGACTCCAAGGCCGGAGCTTTATCCACTATGCCACCTAGCTGCCCCCAAATAGTTTCTATTGTATTAGAATTAATTGTTCTGTAAATGTTTGATATCTTTCACTTGTAAATTTATGTGGTCCTTGTTTGTTGTTTTTTAGGGAATTCATTGATGTCTTCTTCAATTTCATTTTTTTTTCAATTTCATTTTCTAACAGGGTTATTTCACTTAGTGTTGTGTCATATGTATTCCAGGCTAAGAGCTATGAAGGGTTAACACAGAAATAGTTATGTGCTTTAACCAGCAAGATGTACTTCAGAGCTTAGATAAGGGAGTAGCTGCATGTCTGAGCTAAGGAGGTATATTCCCAGGCTCAGATAGATAGCGCATTCTGAGAAAATTACCTTCTGCACTCTGTTTATCAAATCGCTGTTTGGTTCTCAAAACAATCTTCTCTCTGTTTATCAGAACACTGTTTGGTTCTCAAAACAATCACCTAAGACATACACAAAGTATGCATGTGAAAAAAATGCTTGCTAAAACGCTTATGTAATTGGTTACGTAAATGTAGAGTATAAAAGTATGTATCCTGTGATCAATAAACAAACCAGCTTATGCATCATATTGATGTTGGCCTGGGTCCCTCCTCCGCACTCGACAACTTAGATTGTTGATTTATTTACAAATAATTTAGCAGAATAGCTATGACTGATTGTTTTAATTCCTTCTTCATTTATTTTGACTTCATCCTTTTCATTGATTTTCTTTATTTTTTAAGATTAAATTAACTAATGGTTAATATATTTTTATTGTTTTTTCCTATAAAACTACTCATACTTTTTTTTTTAGTTCATTTGAGTTTTCTTTTAATTTTATTAAACTCTTCTTTGATTTTTAGGACTTCCAGTGTCATGTTTAATTGGGGATTTTTAAGCTGATACGTGTAGTTTTTTTCAGTTGCATACTGAATTCATGGATCTGCTTTTTCTCTTTATTATTCATGTGAGCATTTAAAAATAAAATTCTCCCTAATGCTTCTCTTATTGCATCCTATAACTTGTCTCATTGTTGTTAATCTCTTTAATGAAATTATTGTGTCTGATTTTTTCTTTGCTCCATTTATTCTTAAGGATTAGATTATTAAATTTCTTAATTTTTAATCTTTGCTTCCAATATCCTTTATTGAATGCAGTTTTTTTATTGTATTATGATATGAAATGGATGCAGTTTATAGTTCTGCTTTTCTGCATATGGTTGTGAAGTTTTTATACCCTGTTACATGATCAGTTTTTTTATTTTTAGGTTTTTGCAAGGCAAACGGGGTTAAGTGGCTTGCCCAAGGCCACACAGCTAGGAAATTATTAAGTGTCCAAGACCGGATTTGAACCCAGGTACTCCTGACTCCAAGGCCAGTGCTTTATCCACTATGCCACCTAGCCAGCCCCACATGATCAGTTTTTATGTAGGTTTCATGGTCTTCAAGAAAAAGCAATATTCCCTTCTATTCCCATTCAGTTTTCTTTAGAGGTCTAGCATTTGTAAACCTTCTAAAATTTTATTCAACTCCTTAACTACTTTATTATTTATTTTTTGTTTAGATTTATCTAGTTCTAAAAGGCTAAAGTTGAATTTCCTCCACTAGTATAATTTTAATATCTATTTCCTTTTGTAACTCCTTTAACTTTTCTTTTAAATATTGTATCATTTGGTGCTTATATGTTTAGTATTCATACTACTTTGTCGTCTATGGTACTTTTTAGCATAATCTGTTTCCTCAAGTTATTTTTTTTAATTAGGTCTTCTCTTGCTTTTGGTTTGTCTGAGAGTTCTTTCCTATGTATTTCTGCTTCAAATGTATTTCTTATAAAAAAGCAAATAATAGGATTCTCTTTTTTAGTGCAGTTTGATATCTGCTTCTGTTTTCTGGGTGAGTTCATTCATTTCACATTCACCATTATAGTTATTGTGTATTTCTCTCAATCATATTTTTTTCCTGTTTATCTTTCTCTCTCTCTCCTTTCATTCTTTCTTTCCTTAAAAGTGTTTTGATTCTGACCACTGCCTCTCTCAGTCCACACTCCCTTCAATCAGTAATTCCCCCCATCCTTATTACTGTCCCATCCTACTTCCCTGTAGGGTAAAATAGATTACTATACCCAACTGAGCTTGTTATTTCCTTTTTTGGGGCATTTCTGAGGAGAATGATTCAAACTTTACCCACCTCCCCTTCTTTCCCTCCCTCTTCTGTAAAACTCTTTCTCACCTCTTTTATGTGAGATAATTTGCTCCATTCTACCTCTCCTTTCAATTTTCTCCCAATGCATCCCTTTTTCTCACCTCTTAATTTTTATTTTTTCATATATTAATCCTTCCTAGTCAACTCACCCTAGTACCTTCTAACTGATCTAATAATGATAAAATTCTTAGGAGTTACTTTTATCTTCTCATGTAGGATATAAATAGTTTAACCTTATTGAATCCCTTATGATTTCTCTTTCAGATTTACCTTTTTATGTCTTCAGTGTTTTCATCAGGGATGCTTGAAAATACTCAAATTAATTAAATTTCCATTTTTTTTTCTCCTAAAGGAGAAACTCCTCTCAGTTTTGCTGGGTAGTTGATACTTAGTTGGAATCCTAGCTCCTTTTTCTTCCAGAATATCATATTCTGAACCCCTCAATCCTTTAATGTGGAAGCTGGTAAAACTTGTGTTATCTTGACTATGGTTCCATGATATTTGAATTGTTTCTTTCTGGTTGCTACTATTTCCTCCTTGTCCTAGGAGTTTTAAGATTTGTCTGTAACATTTTTGGAAATTTTCATTTTGGAAACTTTTTCAATAGGAGATGAATGTTCTTTCAGTTTCTATTTTATCTTCTTATTCTAGATATCTAGATTTCTTGATAATTTCTTGAAATAGCATGACTAGGTTCTTTTTTTCTAATTGTGGCTTTCAAGTAATCAGATAATTCTTAAATTATTTCTTTTTCAATCCATTTTCCAGGTTGATCATTTTTTCCACGAAGCTATTTCATATATTCTTCTTTTTTTCATTCTTTTTTTGTTTTTGTTTTATTGTTTTTGATGTATCATAGAGTATCTTCCACTTACTTAATTCTAATTTTTAAGGAATTATTTTCTTCAGTGGGCTTTTGGATCTTCTTTCTATTTGGTTATTTCTACTTTTCTTCTGTGAATTTTTGTACCTCCTTTACCATTTGGCCAATTCCGAAAGAATTCTTTTCTTCAGTGATTTTTGTGCCTCTTTTATCATTTGACCTATTCTGTTGTTAAGGCATTAATTTCTTAAATTTTTTGGTGCCTCCTTTGCCAATGTATTGACTTTTTCCAACACTTTCTTGCATCATTCTTTTCTTTCTCCAAATTTTCCTCTACCTCTTTAATTTTACTTAAGAATCTTTTTTTTTGAACTCTTCCAAGGCCTGAGGCCAAGTAACATTGAGGTTCTTCAATAGTTATTGTGAAATTATTGTCCTCTTCTGAGTTTGTATTTGATCTTCCCTGTTGCTTTAGCATCTCTCTATGGACTGGTTTTGTTGTTGTTGTTTACTTAATTTTCAGCCTATTTCTTGACTTTTAACTTTATCTTAAGGTTGGGTTGTTCTCTTAGAGTGGAGGGTGCCCTGTCAGGTTTTTTGGTGCTGCTGATTTTAGTATTGAAAGGCTTTATAAGTTTTTGGTTCTTTCAAGGTTGTTTGATCTAAGGAGAGGTGACCTGTACTTTTGTGTATAGTGCCTATACAAGCATTCTTTTCCATCTTGGAACTGTGACCAGGATTATGGTTCTAATTCTTAGTGATTTAGAGCATTTGCCAGTTCATATCCTTTGACCCATTTATCAATTGGAGAATAGAAAACAATATTGTCTATCATCTGACTTTTTTTCCACAAGAATTCCATCATCTACTTATTAAATACTTTGCTAAAACTTCAGCCTCCTTTATCTACATTTATCTTTGGTTTGGTAACCTCTTGTGACTTGTCCTTGATGACTACTAGATGCTTCCTGACTACCTCTAACTTAATAGTTCATTCTTATATTTTTCCAGAACTTGGAATCAATATCATTGACCCACAGTCTGCTGGTTCTATTTTCTTCCTGCTTTAAAAAAAATTAGAACATTTATACATTCTCTCTTGTCTTAGTCTTTTAGATTTAACTAACAATAAAACCAATTCTTTAATTTTTGAACAATAGAGAGTATAGTCCATCTTTGGAAATGTGACTCAAATGTCTGCATGAAAGCTGAATGTCTCTGACTCCCTGTTTATATTGGTTAGCAGCTAGATGGTGCAGTGGGTAGAGCATTGACTAAAGTTAAGAGAACTTGAATTCAAATGTGGCCTCAGACATTTAATAGCTATGTGACCTTGGACAAGTCTGATAACTTTGCAATTCAAGGTCATCTCCAGTCATCCTGATCTATATCTGGCTACTGGACCCAGATGGTTCTGGAGGTGACTTATCACAGCCCCCAGCCCCCTCCTCCCCCCAGATCCAGTTTCCTTACACGTCATGGCATCACCTCCCTGATATCAGAACAAAGGACAAACATCATCATCCACCAGTTTTCTCTTTTTAGTCTGAAGGTTGTTCTTGTTGAAAGAGAAAAATGGAAACAAAGTAAGATTTAGAAGCTTGTGCCTAGTCTCTTTTGTCCCATCCTGGGAAGTAGATCTGTTCTCTTCTTTGATCCTTCCTTCTTCCTCATCTAGCTAACAAAAACAAAACAGAACAAACAATCCAACCTGCTCAGTGCCCTTATCTGTCCTGGCCAGCCTTTGTTCATTCTGAGTTTAGCCTTCCCAGCTCCATCCTTTGAGAAGCATATCATTATTCTGTATTCATTGTTTGTTAACCCACTCTTGCTTCTGTATTTTATATTTGGTGAGCCATCTGTGGCTATGCTTAGGTGTTTCAGATGGCTCCCATTTTTTCTTCAAACCCGAATTGTTAGCCTTTGTGTTTTTTGAATTTCATTCTTGACGATTTTCCAATGTTCCTGATCTGACATCCCCTGTAGAATTTTAGTCCATGAGGTCTTATCTATTTTTCCTCTGAATCTGATGAAGGGAATTTGGACACAGGAGATTTGTAACTTGGAAACAGATTTTGTAAATCTTTATACTGTTAAATTTTATAAAAATGTAAAATGGTATCTGCTCCTGGGATGTAAATTGACCCTGTCATTCCATTGTTAAATGTAAAATTTGTACTTTCTCCTCATTCTCAACCTCTAGCTTCCAGTTTCTAGCCAACTGACCTTGCCCGTTGATGAATCGAACTTATGCTGGAAATGACATGTTGGACTTTGAAGTCACGTACCTTGGGTCAGGAAGGACCATTACCTAGCTTGCCCATTGGAGAACACCTGAGCCAGGGCTAGATCCACTCCCCAAGTACCACTCTTGTCCAACTACTACAGAGGGGTATTTAAGTCCAGAAGAGAAGCGCTGCCCCTTCTCTCTTTTTCTTGACCCTACCTTAGCCTTGTAAGGCTATTTCTCTCTCTCTCTCTCTCTCTCTCTCTCTCTCTCTCTCTCTCTCTCTCCTTGCTTAGCCTATCCTCAAAGTGTTTATTGCTTTTTCAGGAGGAGAAAAGGTTTTAATTTATACACTTTGTAGCCTTCCATAATAAATCCTGAGTAGTTTTAAATCCCAGAGATGTATGTGAATTCATTCACTATTCAAAGCCTCTCAGTCTTAAAATTGGCAACCCCCATCATCCACAACAAATCCTTTGAAATTTTCTCTTTACAAATCTAGGATTTTTTTTTGTCAGATTTTTCCTGGCTATCCTCTACTTCTCTGTCACAAATTCCAAACTCTCATTAAAGTTAATATGCGTACTAAAATGTCTCTAAATTGCACTATTTGCATTTCATATATACAGTTATTTAAAAATTCTCATTCATATATTTGAATATTCTTGCTACTAAGTTAGGAACAAATTTTAAAAGTAATTGATACTCAGAAATTAAAATAAAATCAAATGGAAAAAGATAGCACATGACCTGAGAGGCAGCAGAGAGCTATTGATATAGGACTATAAAATGTACCCTGATGAAATGGTCTGTGACCATTTCCCCTATGAATGGGGTATATTTAGTATAAAGTCACCTGCCAGCACCCAGTACTATTGTTAAGGAGATGCCACCCAGGAGCTATAAGACCCCGCCCCCCCACTTCTGGTTTTGTCAGGGTCTCTGACTGCTGGCATTGTTCTAAAATTATTCCAGCATTGTTATTTGCTGAATTGTTGGGAGTATTTTAGTCTATCCAAAGGCCTAACCAAGTACTCCTGGTAGATTAAGATGAGCTTCTTGAGAAAAGAAACTTTTCCCCCTTTCTTTGTATCTACTATACTTAGCACAGGACTGGTATATACATAATAAATACTTGTGGATAGACAGAAGTACTTACTGTTTCACTCATCCTCAATTTCATGAAAAGAATACTGAAAGGTCTGGATTCAGATCATATTAATTATGTGATCATGTGTCCATGGGAAAAATCTACCTCTAGACTTCTTCTATTTCCTCATTTGCAAAAGGAAAAGGATGATAAAATGTCAAGGATGATTCTAATGTTTCAAATTAGTTGCAGCAGGAGAATGGAAATGGAGAAAATGGTTATAGGAAAAAAAAGGGGAGTGCTAGCCCCCTCATCACTTTTAATTACAGTTCCCAAACTCCACATTATTGGACACAACTCTCATAAAGAGTTTAAAAAGACAGTTATCTTACTTTTAGTTTTTACAAAGAAATATTTACTTCAAAAATATCATCAAAAATATGCAAATATTTTCTCCTGTAACATGTGGGGGCATATTCTTTCCTCTACTGCCTCAATCTCTGGGGAGAAAGGGATTGATTGGTGTCATAGTTTAGCTCAGTTACTATAGACTGCAGCCCCATTTCTAAGTCCAAAATGTCCTTGGAGCTTGAGTCCATTCACCCTGGCTTCTCAGGGCTTCCAAGCCCAGGCTGACTGGCTGTACCAGGATCCTACCTGCAGACCTTGCTCTAAAATAGCTCAAACTCCCTGTAGGATCACCTCTTACATCTGAAACTGAAGAAGACCAGTAAAATAGAAGAGAAACACATATTCCCAGGACTGTTTCTCCAAGCCATGGTAAAAAGAGAGGGAACCAGAAGGAAAGTCTACTCATTTTCATTGGTTCAGTTCATGGTGTGTTTGCTGTGGTTGAACTGGGATTTTCACCCCGAGGACATAGCCAATAAGAGAGCAACAGAAAAAATGTAATTTTATTTTTAAAAAAACTCTACAATTTGGAATTGCACCCAAAGAGCAATTAAAAATATGCATACCCTTTGATCCAGCAATACCACTACTGGGTCTATACCCAAAAGAGATCATGAAAAAAAAAGATAAAAACATCACTTGTATAAAAATATTCATAGCAACTCTGTTTGTGGTGGCAAAGAAATGGAAATTGAGTGAATGTCTATCAGTTTGGTAATGGCTGAACAAATTGTGGTGGTATATGTATATTATGGAACACTATTGTTCGATTAGAAACCAAGAGGGATGGAATCCAGAGAAGCCTGAAAAGACTTGCATGAACTGATTCCAAGTGAGATGAGCAGAACCAGAAGAACATTGTACTCCATAACAGCAAAATGGGGGTGATCATCAACCTTAATGGACTTGTTCATTCCATCAATGCAATAATCAGGGACAATTTTAGAGTATCTGCGATGGAGAATACCATCTGTATCCAGAGAAAGAACTGTGGAGTTAAAACAAAGACCAAAGACTACTACCTTCAATCTTAAAAAAAAAGTTGTCTTATGTACTACATATTTTTGCTATCTCCATTATTTTATTTTTTCTCAAGGATATGTTTTTTTCTCTCAACACATTCAATTTTGATCAATGTATAGCATGGAAACAATGTAAAGATTATAAGACTGCCTTCTGTGGCGGGGGGGGGGGGGGGGGAAGGCAGGGAAGGGAGGGTGGGAGAAAAATTGTAAAATTCAAAACCTTACCAAAAAATGATGGGCAGAATCTACTATTGTATATAATTGGAAAACAAATCAAATATTTTAAAAAATTTTAAAAAGATTCTAGGTAGGGACGGCTAGGTGGTGTAGTGGATAAAGCACCAGCCTTGGAGTCAGGAGTACCTGTGTTCAAATCCGGTCTCAGAAACTTAATAATTACCTAGCTGTGTGGCCTTGGGCAAGCCACTTAACCCCATTTGCCTTGCAAAAATCTAAAAAAAAAGATTCTAGGCAATAAAATACATTATGAAACTAAAAGGAATCTACAGTAACTCAGCAATATTGATTGAATGTAATGAATATATTATCTCCTTTTTTTTTGGTATTTGTTTTTCTACTCAATATTTAGACATATTCATCCCTACAAAATCAAGCAAATCATATTACTTTGGGAGGTAGTCTCTCAGAGAAAAATATAAGAAATATATAAGATAAAAAATATAAGATAAACAGGAAACTTAGCAGGGTCTATTTCTAGAGCAGGTAAGCTAAAACTATTGATAGATTTAAAAATAAATTTCTTCTTTATATTAACTGAAATTTTATTTTATTTTTCAATTAGTATATAATGGTAGTTTTCCAACATTCATCCATTTGCAAATTAAAAATAAATTTCTAAATCTTAACTTTCAGACAGTCTTTATATAAAAAACCAATGAATAAAAACAAAACCAAAATTATTTGAAGATTAATTCTGAATAGGAAGAAAAACTATTGGTACTGTAAACTGAAGCTAAGTATACAACTGATCAGAATTTGAAAGGGCACAAATAATAAGAACCATTATAAGTCTTAGAAGTATTCATTAGTGACTTAATTCAGCTAATACATGCTTTCAGTGGAGCTCATGAAAATATATTTTTCATATTAGGAGCTCTTTATAATATGATCCCCCAGACTGTAACAGTTATTAGCTATTCTTCAAATTACAGTAGAGACAAAAGTTAGCATGAGATTATGTAGGGAGCCCAACCCAAGGAGATTGTAGTCCATAGCAGACGTTGTTTCACATATCAGAGAATCTATCATTTTAAATCCCCATTATTACATTTAAAGCTTCAAATAAAATTGGTGAGCTTGGGGAAATTTGACTTATCTCAGGTAATATAAATTCAACCTAACTGATCCTCTTTTGAAGTTTTCATTGAAGGATATCTAGATCATCCAAGAACATCTCCAGTGAGTTAGAAATAGGTAGAATAAGTCACTAGCATGTAGTCCCTAAATATTTTGTAAGCCTCTGCAACTTGGAAGTTACCTTATAAACATTTTTACTCTCAGGAAGCTTCATTGGATGTCCATTCTCATTAGGGGCAATAGGAAACAAGATCAGCAAGAATGGAATTAGTAAATTTTGATGGAGAACCTCCAATTAAAAAATCCAATTTCTCAGAACCCCTTGCTTTACTTACACATAATTTAGTTAATACTTGGGCAATAACTATTGACAAATAGCAATAGAAAAAATTGTATTGGTATGTATATAGTTATATATGCATACACATATCTGAAAGAAGAAAGGAGGAACAGGAAAAAGTAGATTTAAAATTCCTTCCTTCCTTCCTTCCTTCCTTCCTTCCTTCCTTCCTTCCTTCCTTCCTTCCTTCCTTCCTTCCTTCCCTTCCTCCCTCTTTTCCTGTCTTCCTCCCTCTCTGTGAGTGGGAGTAGTGGGATGGATGGAGGGGAAAAATGCTTCATAATTTAAAAAAAAAGCAAACCAACCATTTAACCATTTATTTTTGAAAAAGAAAATGGCTCACAGGATACACCAGGTTTTTAAACTTCTAAGTATAAGAGAGACACTCATATGGGATAAGGTAGCCAACACTGCCTCTACACTATGCTAAATTTTCTAACCTGTACCAAAGCCTCAGTAGTCCTCCCCTCATTATTGCTGATTGAATAATAAAGATCATGAACAAGATACTGTAGTTTGAAAATTTGACAATTTGATATTTTTCTTTATGCTTTTTAATTTTTTTATGGTTTATTTTATATTATTACAATAATTTTGTTGTGAAAATAAACATAACCCCCCCCAAAAAAAAAGATAGAGAAGCCTCAAAAGAAATGAAGTGAGAAGGGAAAAAAAAAGAGTGTACTTCAGTCTGTGTTCAGATTCCAATGGCTCTGTCTCTGGGGAGGAGTTGCCTTCTCTATCTTAAGTCCACCAGATAAGTTGCTTCAATATCTTTTCCTGCTATTACTAGCTATATTTCCCTCCATTCTATTCTTCCCTACTCCCATTTATTCTACTCTCTCTTTCCTTTCACCCTGTCCTTCCACAAAAGTTTGTTGTATCTGATGCCCCTCTCCATGATATCCCCTCTTCTATCACCCACCCCTCCCCCCTCCCCATCCCCCTCATCCCATCCCTTTCCACTTATTTCCTCTGGGGTTAAGATAGATTTCCATACCCTATTAAGTGTGCATGTTATTTCCTCTCTGAGCCATTTTTGATGAGAATGAAGGCTTACTCATTCCCCCTCATCTCCCCACTTCCCCTATTGCAAAAGCTTTCTCTTGACTCTGTGAAATATCTTAGCCCATTCTCTCTCTCTTCTTTCAATTCCTTCCAGTACATTCTTTTCTCATCCAATTACTCCATCCTCTTCATATTTAGCTTCCTCCTTTGACCTGTCTATGTATCCTCCTTCTAACTATTCTTATAAATGAGAAAGTTCATATGAGTCATCAGTATCTTCTTCCCATGCAGGAATACAAACAGTTTAACATCAGTAAGTTCTTTATAGTTAGTCCTCATCCACCTCCCTCCATGCTTCACCAGAGTCTTGTACTTGGAGATCAGACTTCCTGTTTGATTTGATTCTGTTTGTTTCAGTAGGAAAGTTTGAAAGTTCCCTGTTTCATTGAAAGTCCATCTTTTCCCTTGAAAGAGGATGTTCAGTTTTCCTGGGTAGTTGATTCTTGGTTGTAATTCAAGCTCTTTTGCCTTCCAGAATATCATATTCCAAGCCCTACAAGCCCTTAATGGAGACGTTGCTAGATCCTGTGTAATCCTGACTATAGAGTTGAATTGCTTGTTTCTGGCAACTTTTGATACTTTTCTCTTTGACTCGGGAGTTTTGGTGTTTGGCTATAATATTCTTGGGAGTATTTCTTTGGGATTTCTTTCAGGAGGTGAAGGTGAATTCTATTTCAATTTCAATTTTAAACTCTTTGCTTCTAGGATCTCAGGGCAATTTTGCTGTATTCATTCATTCTTTCTTTCTTTCTTTCTTTCTTTCTCTCTCTCTCTCTCTCTCTCTCTCTTTCTTTCTTTCTTTCTTTCTTTCTTTCTTTCTTTCTTTCTTTTAGGTTTTTGCAAGGCAAATGGGGTTAAGCAGCTTGCCCAAGGGCACACAGCTAGGTAATTATTAAGTGTCTGAGACAGACTTTGAACCCAGGTACTCCTGACTCCAGGGCTGGTGCTTTATCCACTGCGCCACCTAGCCACTCCTGTATTATTTCTTGAAAGATGAAGTCTAGGCTCTTTTCCTGGTCATGACTTTCAGGTAGCCCAATAATTTTTAAATTATCTCTTCTGGATCTGCTAAGTTGGTTGTTTATTTGATGAGATATTTCATTTTTTTTCTAATTTTTTTCATTCTTTTGGTTTTATTTGATTGTTTCTTGATTTCTCGCAAAGTCATCAGCTTCCTTTAGCTCCATTCTATATTTGAAGGAATCATTTTCTTCAGAGAGCTTTTATATCTTGTTTTTGAGCTCCTCATTTACTTTTTTGGATTGTTTTTTTCCATTTGGCCTAAACTGGTTTTTAACATGTTATTTTCTTCATTGTTTTTTGTATTTCCTTCACCAAGCTGCTGACTTGGTTTTCATGATTTACCTGCATCGCTCTTATTTCCCTTCTGAATTTTTCCTCTACCTCTCTTTCTTGCTTTTCAAAGTCCTTTCTCAACTTATCCATAGCCTGAGCCTATTTTCTATTTCTCTTGGAGATTTTGGATACAGAAGTTTCTATTTTGCCATCATCTGAGTATGTATTTTGATCCTCCATAGGACCAGAGTCATTTTCTATGGTCAGATTTTTCTTTTTCTTTTATTTTCTCATTTCCTCAGCCTTTGACTGATTCACCACATTTCCAAGATTTTAGGGAGTTTTTTAGGACACTCCACTGGGATCTCAATTCCTTCAAGGTCTTTTGAGAGGCTCTGACTGCTCTCTTGCTTATGCTTTGGTATGTGGATAACCATAGGCCCTCTCCTCTGACCTGAAGCTGTGAGGAGGGTCCCTGCTTGGCTATGGTGGTATGAGAGCCCAATTTGCAACCTAGATCTGAGTGTGGGCAAACAGCAGAGTGCTGCCCCAGGGAGAGCAGAGAGACCTCTGCATTCTCTCCCATCTGTGGGCTGGGTACTTCGGAAGTTCTGGGTGGCTCTGCAGGTTCTCGCTGCAGGGCTCTGAGGCTGGGGCTAGGTGCTTACTCTGGTGCCACAGAGCTCTCTAATGGCCTCTTCAAGTTGTCTTAGCAGTTCCTGGGCCAAGAGGTCTGGAAACCAACCCCTCTGCCACTGACCTAGGAGCCCCCAGGGACCCAGGCACCCCAGGCTTTTCCTGGAAGACTGGAGCAGGTTTGATCTGGCCAGGCTGCTCTGGGGCCCTGATGTACTGTGCCTCTTTCCAACCTCTGGTCCTGGTGAAACAGACCTTTCTGCAGATCTTTTAAGTTGCCTTGGACTGGGAAATTGTATCATTTGACTTTTCTTTATGTTTTGCCCCTCTAAATTTTGGCTAGAGTGAAACGATTTTTGAAATTTTGGGGGACAAGTTTCCAGGAATTCCTGCCTTCACACTGCCATCTTGGCTCCCTATGCTTTGTGAACTGCCATTTATAATTTTTACATAATAAAATTTTAAAAATCTCAAGTATACTGTAAATTTTTTGAGGATAGGCACCATGACTTCTGATTCTTTGATATCCTCCATAGTTCCTAGAAAAGTATGGCGCATTTTAGGTGTGCATTAAATATTTACTGATAAATTGTTTCCCACTCTCACCTCAGCTATTCTTTACTTACTCCTCCCTGCAACTGTGTACTAAAATTCTATAATGTCTCTAAATCCTTGTCTAAGTAAAACTTTGTTAGGAAGAAGCATTTGCTCATTTCAAAGGTGCCTATGAATGATTGATTCTCTGATTATACAATATTTTGGATTATTCCTATCATTACTTATCTTGAATAATAGAGATAATCAAGACAATTGATAATAGGTTTCCTTTTTCCTTGTGTTTTTTTTTTTATCTTACACACAGGCAATAGTGATCCAAAAATATTTCCGAAGGTGGCATGCCAAGAAATATGTAGAAAACTTAAGAGAACAAAAAAGAGTAAGGTTGGAGTGGGAAATAGAAGAAGAAAGAAGGAAGGAAAGGGAAAAAAGAGAATGGCTGCAAAGAGACTATGAAAGGAGAATAGATCCATATTTCAAAGAAGACTTTGAACTTCTTTTCCATGCTTTGGAAGGTAAGTTTAATTTAATGTAGACTCTGTGTTTGTTGCTTTAAAATTTTCTTGATGGGACAACCATATATTTTCCAATAGCCAAGTGGGTTATAGTCTCCATTCAAGAGAAAGTGTTTTTTTGTGTGTGGATTTAAATTATAAACTTGGAACAAAAATAAATAAATAAAAAAGATTTGGGAATTAAATATTTTTAAAAAACTTTAGGATTTGATAAAATAGAACCAGACAAATGAACAATTAAGCAAAAAAAAGCCTGTTCTTGCTCTGTCTTTCAGAAATTCTACCTTCTAATTTTTCTTTAAATAGATAATATTTGCACGTATACATATATATTATGTAGTTAATATATGTAAAATTCTGATTGTGTTGATCTCAATTTATGTCACTTTGAATATGTCTTTCCATAATTCCTTGTATGTTCATATTATTCTATTTTGATGGCACAGAAATAATCTATTCCATACTAAAATTTAGCCAGCCATTCTCTAATTAGTAGGCACACAAGTTAGTTCTAACTTTTTGCAGTTACAAATGATGATGAAGATGATAATTTTTGTAGGGAAGCTAGATGGTGCAGTAGATAGAACCCTGGCCTTGGAGTCAGGAGGACAGGAGTTTGAATCTGGCCTCAGACACTTGTACCAGCTGGGTGACCTTGGGCAAGTCACATAACCCTGATTGCCTTGCATCCAGAGTCACCTTCAGTCATCCTGATCCATATCTGACCATTGGACTCAGATGGATTTGGAGGAGAAAGTGAGGCTGATGACTTAGCCCAGTCCCCCTCACTTAAATCTGATTCACAGGCTTGTCATGGCATCACCTCCCTGGTGTTGTGGTCTTCTTCAATAATGGGTAAACATCATTACTGTATTGTGTCTATTTTCTTTGTGCCACCTTTCACAAAACTGTAAACATTTATTTTATGAATGCTGCTAAATGTCTAACTTCAAACTGAGAAATTTCAAACTCTGTCTAAAACATAGCTCCTTATCCCCCTCCATATCTTTTCCTTTCTGAAATGTCCCCAATTCTAGTAAGAATCTCACCCTCCTCCCTGCCAGCTGGGCTTCCCACCTCAGCATCATCCTTGGGAATCTTGTCCTCTCCACCTTCCCAGCACTATCCCTCTCTCCACTTGGACAGCCATAGCCAGGCCTCATCACTGTTGCCTGTCCTAGAGTAGTCTCCTAACTGACTGTTTTTCTCCAGTCTTTGTCCCCTTCCACCGAGCCTCCTGGCAGATGCCCTCTCTGAATTATCAGTCTGGCTGCATCATCTCTCCTTGGCAAATTCCCCGGGATCCTATTATCTCAGGCTCTATCTAACACTCCAGCCTTCTTGTAACCAGCCCCTTCCTATCTCTACAGTCTTCCTGCATGACATCCCCCTCCATTCCTGGCCTGCCCTCCATCTATCTCCCCTGTACTGCTTTCACAGGCCTGGCTTGCTCAGCCTCTGCATTGCCCGCCCCCCCCTCCCCCAGTTGCTCTGGTCTTCTTCAAGACTGGGCAGGGGAAGCTAGGTGGCAGAGTGGATAGAGCACCAGCCTTGGAGTCAAGAGGACCTGAGTTCAAATCTGACCTCAGGCCCTTAATAATTAGCTGTGTGACCTTATAAGTACAAGTGTAGAAGTGAGTACATCATAAATGCTAATTGACTTCAGAATTATTAGTATAGTATCAGTATATGCAATTATTTAAGATTAACATACTTTAATTTTCTATAGAACTTTTTTTAAAGAGAAAGATTGTATTTATTTTGAATTTTGCAATGTTCCCCCCTTAATCTTGCTTCCCTCCTCCCACCCCCCACAGAAGGCAGGCTGTTAGTCTTTACATTATTTCCATGGTTGTATAGAACCTTTTAGCAAAATATAATACTTTCATTAATCTCTTGTAAGACTTTGTGGTTTGAATTCAACCCTATGTTATAACCTGTCATTTTTCTTTTTGATTGAATCATTGAGATAGCAACTCTTCCGCATAAGGAAATGTCCTCTACCAGTGCAGAGTAGCACCTTCTATTACCTATAGGGGAAGTCTCAAAAGAGTCTATAAATTGGACTGAAACCCAAACACTCATAGAAGAGCTTAAAAAAGAATTTAAAAACCAAAGAAAGGAGGAAGAAGAAAAATGGAAAAAAGAAATGACAGTCATGCAAGAAAATTCTGAAAAATTGACCAAAGAAATTAGTCTCAGCCCTTTCCCTGGGCATTGAGGAGTTAAGTGACTTGCCTGGGATAACCCCGCCAGTATGTGTCAGAAGTACTCTGCCAGATGACTAATTCATTTTGAATGTATTCCATTCTTTTTGAATTACTTGTCTTCTATAAAGAGAATACTGGTAGATTGTTTTTAAAATATGCTCTTATTCATTTTATCGGGGTATTTTAGTTTGTTTACATTTAACAAACTGGACTTTTCTTTGGTTGTTTTTTCCAATAGAATTCATCCTTTCTTATTTTTTAAAAATTATATTTATTTAATGCAATGTGATTAAATGACTTGCCCAAGGTGACACAGCTAGGCAATTATTAAATGTCTTGAGGCTGGATTTGAACTCAGGTTCTCCTGACTTCAGGGCTAGCATTCTCTCCACTGCACCACCTAGCTTTCCCTACTTTCTTATTTTTACTGTTTGTTGTTGATTCAGATTTAAGAAATCATTATAAACAAAATTTCTGTTATATATTAATTAATACTTGCATAAGTTGCTTTAATTTGAACTTCACTTTTATCAGTTGTTAGAGCTGTGTTTTGGAATTCTCTTCCTCGCCTTCCATCTTTTATGGTACATATGCTTGATAAAATTTGATGATTTAGTCAATGTGATGCTGAGATTTCTAAAATGTAATTAACAACTTGAAAGGTGTGAAATGTTTTAAATATTGATCTTTTTTGACTTGGAAGATTATTTGTTCATAAACTTCCTTGAAGTACCTATATTCTAGCTTTACAGGCCTTGACTATGATGTTAGAGAACTAAATTGCACCTAGTACAGAATAATTGGAAGCCAAACATATGCTTGAATTATTTAAATTATCAGAAAATAATCATGTGAGAACATGTCAAGAATATGTTTAATTTTATAGCTGCTTGTATTCCAATTTTTTATTGCCTGATACTACTTTCCTGATAAATGACTTCTATACTTCTTTTGGTAGTTTTAAAATATTTTTCCTTATTGTTGTTTAGTAATGTTGAACTTGTGACTAGTCATGGAAAAAAGCTTTGTTTTCTTAAGAGCCTGTGGGTTCTTTATAATTACATGTTGCTGATTCTCATCATCATCATCATCATCATCTTAAATCATTATTTACTAATTTTTGGAAATTTGGGACATTTTCTGGATTTATAGTATTAAATGAACTTGTTTTAATGTTCTCATATGTCAGAGATCTTGAGACTGTTGTTTCTCGGCTCTGCTTTTTTGAAGCTTTATTTGTGTTAATAGTTTGGATGGTGAGTGAGTTTTGTTTGCAGCATATAGATTCAGCTCCGCTGCTGTGTTGATATCTGTGTTTTCCACTACAATAGGTGCTTCTATGGTTTGGGTTGGTTTGATTCTTTCTCCAGCTTCTTGGGGGGTCTTTGTCTTCGTTCTTCCCCCCAGTCTTCCTACAGCATCCTGCGGTCCCGGCGTGGAGGTGGAGGTGGAAGGGCCTCGGAGCCCTGGGAGGTTAAGCCAAGGTCACCTGATGGGGGGCAAGAAGAGCCCAGGCTGGACTGGCTTCCGGTGGGGGACAGGGCGCATCTGCAGGAATGCTTGGCTCCTCCTGGTTTTTAACTTTTATCAAGCCCTGGCAGCCTCGATGGCGGGCCTGGCAGGGGATGCTGAGGAGGCCCGGGAGCTCGGGGAGGGCTGGGGCCGGAGGATCCGCAGGAAGTGCTGTTAAGGTCTGAGAAAAGTCCCCAAATACAGAACAGAGACACTCGACAGGATAGAGATGCAATAGCAAGGGTTTATTAAACTAGCTCCAGCTAGGGTTCCGCCCTAGGACAGGGCTAGGATCCTGGAACCCCGAGTAAAGTGAGGAGAGACCTTATATATGGTTTGGTAGGGGAGTTTCAAGCATCTGCCTGCAGATTGTCTTGAGATGGTGCTGCGTGGTCTCATTGGATGCAAGTCCTCGGAGAAGACCCCTGTTGCATGGTCTGAGGGCTGACCCGGCAGAATCCTCAGGAGCTGATCTGGCAGAAACCCAGCTAGCTGACCAAGCAGGGACTTAGGGGCAACAGTTCATAGGTTTCGACATTCAGGCTAAAGTTCACAGATTTCGAGACTCAGAGTCTTACAGTGCCCGCAGAGGGAAGGGCCCGGGAGGAGCTGAAGGCCCGGAGGCCGGAGGCAGGGTCGAGGCCCAGGCGGGGCTTCCCGAGGGCCCCGGGCTAGAGCGGCGGAAGCAGCTTCTTGTGCCTGCTTGTGTGTGTACGCGTGTCTGCACGTGTAACTTGCGTATGTCCCCAGATAGAGACCCGTACACACACAGCACCCGAGCACCTCCCAGACTCCGGGCCGCTGGGGGCAGCTGGGGTGGTGCCATTGCATACTGAGGAAACGGAGGCCAGCCCTGGGGAGCCGCCGCAGGCCCAGACGCCAGGCCCAGCGGGGACAGAGTGCGGGCCTCGGGGTGCCTCGGGGCCAGACTGCAGCCTCTCCCGGCAGCTGCGGACAAAACAGAACGCGAAGCCGAGAGAGAAGGAGGTTAGAGACGAGGGAACGGCGCCGTCGGAAGGGGCCCTTACAGCCCAGATGGTTTTGGAGTTTCAAAATATTAATGTTAAAAGTATTAAAAACTAAAAGAGCCTTGAAAAGCTAGCTAATATGATCTAAAAGAGGCAGAAAAGCAAATTTAAAAGAATAGTAACTGAGCAAGGTGAGATCACAACAAAGAAGAAATAAAAAGAACATTCAGAATTTATTATACAGTTATGTGCTACTTAAAACCAAAGACACACACACACACACACACACACACAATACACACACACACGGTCTACAAAAATGCAAAATACACAAATTGATGGAAAACTAGACAGAGATCTTAGATACTCTTACCTCAGAAAGGAAATTGAACCATCCTCAAAGAACTACCAAGGGTCGTGGGGGGAGCAACGCCTCATCTGGATGGATTCACAAGAGACTATATCACATTTTTTAAAGAATACTCAGTACTTATACTACACAAATTATTTTTTAAAATTTAGAAAGGAAGCACCCTATTAGAATCCTTTTGTAAAACAAATATAATCCAAATACCTAAACCAGGAAAGGATAAAACACAAAGGGACAACTATAGACCATTGTCATTAAGTGAATATTAGTTAAAAAAATTTTAAGCAAAATAATGTTAAGCAGATTATAGTGATTTATCCAAGAAACCATTCATTATGAGCAAATGATATTTAAATCAAGAATGCAAGTTCACCATTGGGAAAGCAATCAACAGAATCATTTTTAAAACCAAAACCTTCAAAACCATTTAGTCATCTCAATAGAAGCAGCAAAGGCCATTGGCAAAGTACAGCATTCTTTTATGCTTAACACCCCCCCCAAAAAAACCCCATAAGTATAGATATGGAGGGACTTTTAAATATATATACATATATATATATGTATATATATCTATCTATATATATATCTCATAGGGGCAGCTAGGTGACACAGTGCATAAAGCACCGGCCCTGGAGTCAGGAGGACCTGAATTCAGTCAGCCTCAGAGAATTAACAATTACCTAGCTGTGTGGCCTTGGGCAAGCCACCTAACCCCATTGTCTTGCAAAAACCTAAAAATATAGATATATATCGTAAAGAATAGTACTTCTAAAACTAAAAGCAAGCATCTAAACCAAACATGGGGATAATTAGAAATAAGACCAGAGAAAGAAATTAAAGGCATCAATGTAAGTAAAGAGAGGAAAACTTTTTATTTGCTGCTGATATGGGATACTTGAAAAATCCCATCAGTAATTGAGATAATGAATACCTTCAGTAATTGCACATTAGAAAATGGACCTTCAAAAATCAACTGCATTCTTATATAACAATAACAAAATCCAAGAAACAGTAATAAAAAGGAATTCCAAACATCTAAAAAAACATAAATTTGAATACAAAGATTTACATGCAAAATATTCCTCAAAGAAGTAAAGAACAACTTAAAGAGCTGGAAGAATATTTGGGCCATGCCAATATAATAAAACTAACAATACTTCCAAAGTTTTAATTTTCACTTTAAATGCTATACCAAAGAAATTCGAACAAATTCCCAAAATTCATTTGGAAAATCAAAATCTCTCAAATATCAGGGGAAATAACAAAAAGAGGCAGGGAAGGAGTAAGAATAGAGCTTCTAGATCTCAAACAAGGGATACTAAAAACATCAGAACTAAACAATTCCATATTTGATAAGAATAGAGAACATTAAAGTAGTAAAGAACTCCCTGATAAAAAACTGCTGGAAATGTTGAAAAGCAGTCTGGTCAAAATTTAGCTTAGAACAACACTGTACAAAACTTTTCATACCTTTTGATTGAATCTCTGCTACTGGTTTTTCCCCCCCAAGAAAACCATTGATAAGAAAGTCTTTGTCTCTGTCTTTGTCTCTGCATGTGTATGTGCATGTGTGTGTACATAAACATATATGTGTGTGTATCTATCTATCTATATATATGATCTGCACTTTTTGTGATAACAAAAAATTGGAAACAAAATAGATGCCAAAGTGAGAAATGACTAAACATACTGTGATGCAAAATGGAATATTACTGTATTGTAAGAAATGATGATTCTAATAAATGCAGAAAAGCATAGGAAGACCTATATGAACTAATGCAGAGTGAAGTGAGCAGAGCCAAAATAATATAGACACAATTTCTACAATGGTGTAATTGGAACAACACACACCAGAAAATCAACAGTGATCATATCAAAATCATAAAGAACAAGCATGCCTCAAAAGAAGAGAGAATATATTCTCATCCCATCCCATTTTAGAAATGAGAATGTTTTGTCCAGGCATGCATTTTTAATTTTGTTGATCAGTTGTGTTGGTTTTATCTCTTCTTTTTGTATCTTTAAAAATACTATTTGTTATATGATGCAGCTCTCTGTTTAGAATGAGGGAAGAGATACTGGGGGAAGATGAGGATATGAAAAAAACAAATGATGTCAGCAAAAATCTGTTAAGAAAAAAGAAAAGCAGTTGTTTGTCTCCTACTGAGTCCTACTAGTTGATACTGAAAGGATGGCACAGGGTCACATATCGCCCTTTTTCCAGAGTTGTTATGAGCTGGGTAATAAGAGATGATACCTCTGGCAAAATGCATAGACTTCAGGAGGCTTATATTGCTAAATGGAAATGCATATTAAAAATCATTCTTGTTTGGGTCCTTGTAGTGTTAATGTCCTTCACAAACAGGTGGTGATGATGCCAGAGACTGAAGCCTTCAGTTTAGACCTTGGAACTGCCTTCTTTTGCCAGCCCAGTGAACCTGAAAGAACTTGCCTCCTGAAGAATGCCATTTTGCCTTGTTGACCCAGGACTCCATCCACCACAAGAGAAGCATACACAGCTGAACAGCATCTACCCTAGAAAATAGGGTTTTTCAATTAACTGAGCTTTCCATTGCATGACTGGCATATTTATGAGAGTGCCTTGAATATGGAGCTGAGAAAAATCTTTATTTCTACTAGTTCCTACACAAATGTAGTGATCCAGTGATCATGGATCTGGCCAAGGAGCCCTGGGTATGGAGAGCACAGGATTGGATAAGTCCAGTCATCTCCTCTTTAGGGTTAGGACCAATGGACGAATTTGCTGATGCCTTCCATTTCATATGGTTGTTTGTATATGTGTGTGTATATGTGCATGGTGGGGGCAACTAGGTGGCACAGTGGGTGGAACACTGGCCTTGAAGTCAGGAGGATGGGAGTTTGAATCTGACCTCAGTCGCTGTGTGACCTTGGGCAAATCACTTAACCCTGATTGCCTCAAATCAGGGGCCCCCAGTCATCCTGGTTCATATCTAGCCATTGGACCCATATGGCTCTGGAGGAGAAAGTGAGCCTGGTGACTTAGCACAGCACTCCAGTTAAATCTTATTCACAGGTTTGCTACAACATCACCTCCCTGATGTCCTGATCTTCTTGGAAAATGAAAGACAGACATTATTATTACTTTAGTTGTGTGTGGGGCATGTCAGAACCTATCTGATAATCATTTGCTAAGCAGCTAGGTTATAGATGTTACAAAAGTAGCATAGGTTGGTTAGTGGGCATTGTCAGTTTGGACATTTGGGTGGCAATTATATGCTATTATGGGCAGAGGACCACATGATCTTCACTAAAGAGAAGGCAGATATTCCTAACCTAAATGGTTCTCATCTTGTTTGCAACAGGCAAAATGGCACTCTCCTTTCTCTGGGTAAAAGTTTTGCCCCTACTGATCACCAGCTACATCATTAGCCTCTACTGACAATGTCAGGTGTCTCCTTTTCCAGAAGACTGTGACAAATCAATGCTATTATTTTATCTCTCATTAGGGGTGAAACTTGGTAATTAAAATTTCAAATCATTCATTATTAATTTTTTTGCTGTTTTTTTCCATTTAAATTTGTTGTAATTATTGTCATGTCTTTGTTCTTGAAGAGGACCATGACAGCAGGAAACATGCCATCACTGTGTATTTTGTTTTCCTTACTCTTTTTAATATTGCAATAATTGATATCTTCCCATGCTTCTATGTAATTTTTACATTCATTATTTCTTAGTGCTTTAATACTCTATTATATTCATATGCCACAGTTTGTGTAGTTAATCTGATAGGCATCTGCTTGGTTTCCAGTTCTGTTTCTATAAAAAGTATGACTTTAAGAATTTTGGGATGTATATATATATATATATATATATATATATATATATATATATATATATATGACTTTTCTTGTTTATTATCAATTTCCTTGTAGTCTGTTCCTCAATAGTGGTATCTCTGAATCCATGAATATTATATATACTTTAGTAATTTTCTCAGCATAATCACAAACTGCTTTCCAGAGTGGTGTGATATTCAATGCTTTCCACATTTTGTATCTCCTAATTATTTATTTTAAGAAAATATATGTTACACATAGGCATGAAGTTTCCATGTTGTTGGTAAGTTTTTGGCTTCTTTTATTCCTTATTTTTTTTATCCATATTTTGTATTATAATAGATTTAAACTTAAATCTGCACTGAGACTTTTGGGACAGCCCCCCCCATTTCTTGCCACCTACAACTATTCCTATCCTATATATATCTATATAGATATGTACATACATATACATAATATATATTTAATTTGGAGAATCTTATTGAGTTCTTCATAGAATTTCTCTGCCATGTACTAAATCTATGCTTGTCAAAAGCAGGGGTCAGTCAGTTTGTTGAAATGAACAGTCAAAACTCAATCAACAGATGAGAATGATGAAGCAAAAAAGATTAAGATATAGTTTGGTAGAAATAAATGTAAAATTCTTCACTTGGTTAAAGAATAAACTTCATCATGGCTAGATAATGGAAATGTAATTTGACAATATTTTATATGAAAATGATGTGGGAGTTTCAGTGAACTGCTAGCTGAATGTAAGTTATAAGTTTAATGTGCTTGCTAAAAGTGTCAGTTCTATTTTAGTTCAAATTAAAACAAGTATAAAAATTATCTGAAGAATATTCTCGATTAAACCACATTTTGGAAATTATATTGCTCTTATCTCAAAGTGCTATATTTTAAAATAACATTGACAATCTATAATATTTAGAGATCTAAAGATTAGTTTAAACTTATATTTTGTCTGGTCTTCCCAGAAGCAGAACTAAGAGTAATAGGTAGAAGTATAGGAAAGCAAATTTTGGATTTATATATGTATGTATGTATGTGTTTTTGAATAATTAGACTCTCAAAAGTGCTGTAAACTGCCTTGTAATGTATCACAAAAAATGTTTAAGGAGAGACTAAAGAACCATATATTATTTTTTGTAAGAGGCATTTGGTGGGAAATTAGACCAGATGATCTCTTTAAGGGCCCTTTTAACTCCATACTCTAAAAAAAATTATGATATAATCTTTGTTCTGTCACTTGTACAAATTGGTGATATGGTATTTAAAATGAAATTCCTTTTACCTTGGTTATCTTAATGCTTTATGTTCTAGTCACATTGTAATTGCATTTTAAAAAATCCATTAATATAAGAACTGAGGATTCAAAAAAAGACAAATAGTTCCTGCTCTTAAGAATTTCATAACCTAATGGAAATGCAACATGAAAAAAAAACAAATTTATAAGGATTGATAAGCTCATTAAAAATAATGGTGACTCCTTGGAAGATGAATCATCATTTATCGTTTGGATTATCTTTGTTTTTTGAATTTTACAATTTTTCCCCCAATATCACTTACTTCCCCTCCCACCAGAAGACAGTTTGATTGTCTTTACATTGTTTCCATGGTATTACGTTGATTAAAATTGAATGTGTTGAGAGAGAAATCATATCCTTAAGGAAAAAATAAGAGATAGCAAAATTACATAAGATACTTTAAAAAAAATTAAAGGTAATTGTCTTTGGTCTTTGTTTAAACTGCACAAGTCTTTCTCTGGATACAGATAGTATTCTCTATCACAGATACCCTAAAATTGTCCTGGATTGTTGCACTGATGAAATGAATAAGTCCATTAAGGTTGATAATCACCCCCATGTTGCTGTTTGGGTATACAATGTTCTTCTGGTTCTGCTCATCTCAATCAGCATCAGTTTATGCAAATCCTTCCAGGCTTTTCTGAAATCCCATCCTTTTTGGTTTCTAATGGAACAGTAGTGTTCCATAATTTGTTCAGTTATTCCCCAATTGATGGACATTCACTCAATTTCCAATTCTTTACCACCACAAACAGAACTGGTATGAATATTTTTATAAGTAATGTTTTTATCCTTTTTCATGATTCCCTTCATGGGTATAGACCCAGTAGTGGTATTGTATAGCTTGGATTATCTTGATTAGTTCAACAGAAAAAAATTGGGACCAGAATTTTTAATTTGGCTAGGGAGAAATGGGGGGGGGGCATTTTGGTATTAGAGGCAGGCATCCATAGAAAGATAATCTTTATCAGGTATCAAGAAAATGGTTCTAAATTGCTTGGAAAATCAGATTAAGCTCAATGTCAGTCTTGGCTCTTGCTTGACCCTTTGTAGAGCACAGAAGTCCTGGGGACTAAGATGACAAAGAAGTTTAGTTCTGTTGCATGATTTCAAGGCCAAATCTACCATATTTAAGAAACCAAGGTAATGGAAATGCTTAAGGCCTTGGTCCTGCCTCTGATTGAAGTCTTGCACTCAAATCCTCTTAGTCTCTCCTGACTATCCACGCCATTCCTTTCCTATATAATTTTAATCAGAAACTTTGACTCACACTGTTATTGATCATGCCTTTCACTTGGGGAGAAGCTAGCTTTTTTATTTTTATAATGATAACACTACAGTTTATGAAAGAAAGTAAAGAAAGAAAGGTGATGAATGGAGAAGGACCTAATAAGCTTTATGCTTACATTTAGTTAAATTTTATTTGTGATTTCCTGTGTCATGTTAACAAAGAGGCTCTTAATCATTAGCTTTAAAAATTTCATTTTTTTCATCTCCTTTTTCAGAGAGGACTCCTCTTAATCTTTTTCATCAGCCACCTGTCTTTCCATTTATTCTAGACCCTTATTTCTTTGTTTCATGACTTCTATTATCTATTATCTAGTCTTTCCTTATTTTCTTTATTTTTCATATAGTCAAAACCTTGAAGTTATCCATTTTTGACTCTCCTTTTTAGACAGTTTCTGTCTTATATTAAAGAGCTTGTTCCACATCCCCTTTCCCATTGTATCTAACTCCCCAAATAATGCCAGTTCTTTCAGGTGTCAGAGAGGACACTGTCCCGTGGTAGGACTCCCCACCTCTACAATGTTTCTGGTTATGCAGCCCTCTACTGATCTATAACCACCACCACCACCCCTGCCCAGTTACCTTCTTTTCCCCATTTGTTCTCAAAACTCTTCCCTGAGTCCATACCGTCCCTCTCTCCAAGGTATCAGTTACCCCTGGAAATTCCAGTGAGTGGTCTTTTTAAGCACCAATTCTACTAACCCATACCTACTGCAAGGTCCCTATCTCCCAAAACAGAACATTTCTCTTCATCTATAGGAGCATTCATCAACGAAGCATCTCTTAAACAACAGAGCAAGGCCTCCCCCCTTCAATTCTTTGACTTCTTCCTCACCACAGGGATCACCTTCTCCTCCCTCATCGCCACCCCTCAGTTTGATCCTCAATGTGACCCATTGATCACAAACTCTTTCCTTTCACCTGCCCTCCCATTAGGTAGTGTAAAACTCAAAAAACATCAATTCACCTAGAGGCAAGTATGGCCAGGTTTTGTTCACAATGCCAAAGTTCTTCAGTGTTTCCCCCTCCAGATTTCTATTTTTACCCTTGTCTTCTTGTGTATGTTTAGAAAGAAATGTTTTGCTGGTTTCTCTGCTCATCCTATTGCTATATTAGCTCCCCTTCTCCCTTTTTTCTAACCTTCCTTCATTTTTGTTGTCTGGGTTGTTCAAGCAAAAATGTTTTTTTTAAAGGAATATTTCCAAATATCTTTATTATTCGACATCCATCTTTATTCATTTAGGGTTAGATTTAGATTTTCAGATGAGATAACTCTGCCTGAGCACCATTACTCTTAGTATCATAATATTCCATTTCCTACTGGTTTCAGGTAAATTGCAAAATAGGCTTGTCTTATGCAGAACTTGATTCTGAATTTACTTGTTCAATTTAACTACTGTGTCTTAGAGTTTTCAGCCTTGACTTTTTTTTTTAATGTGATCTATGAAGTTTTTTCAATTGCTATTTAATTTTCTGTGTTAGGAAGTCCTGGGCAGTTAGTTCTCTTGTAGTTATTTTTGCATCATTATGTTCAGGTTTTCTGTCTTGTCATGTTCTTCTGGGAGATGTATGATATTTAGCCTTTCTTTACTCTTCCTATCTACAAGATCAGTATGTTTTGGAAGAATATATTTTTATTAACTGTTATTTTGCTTCTCTTCCAGAGTTTCCTTTACTTCTGTTGCTTGCATTTCCAACCTTCTGTTCTCTTGTTTCTTTGATGAGACTTGCCATTACAGATATGAAGTTTTCATTCTATTATTTTTGCAACGTAGGCCACAATTTCTGTCTTCATAATTCTCATCTATTTTCTGAACTGATTGGGAATAGTGTATTATGGATCCATGTCCTCAAATTCTAAAAGGTCCTCTATTTCATCAAGCATTGGATCATTTTATTTAGTTTTGCAATATTTATTCATTGATTCTGAACTTGTTTATTATATCTTAATAGATTTCCTTTTGTTGTTAACATTTTCCCTTTTGATTTATCAATTTATGTACAAGGTCTTTGAGATTTTGCCTTCCCTCTTTGGGTAATTTTTTAATTTAATGTTTTGGATTCTGGGTGTCCAAGATCATGGAGACAGTTGAAGTTGTTATATAATTTTCATTTTGGAGATATTTGAGAAAATGTCTAGTCTTTTATCATGTTGGTCACATAACCCCAAATTTGCATTAACTTTTAATAGATTGCAACCTGATACCTATCAGTTTACAAAACAGTGGTTTGGTATGTTAATGAAAAACAACCACTACAACAAATTTGATAGCATGTTATTGACATTTAATAAACTTGTATTAAATTGCTTGCATTTAAGTAAATTTAGGAAATGATAATTTAATTCAATTCAATGATAATAATTTAAAAGTCAATTTTTTTCTTCAATTGGTTTGCCTCCTATTAGGGTATATATTATTTTCTTTTATTGCAAGAAAATCATCTTTACCCTATCTACATTCCAACTTTTGTCCTTTAATTAGATGTGATTTTTTTTCAAAGGTTTGTAAGTTAAAACTGAATTTACTAGACTTAAATTAACTTAAAATAAGATATCCAGTGTTTGGATATGATGACAAAATAAGATTTGGGATTTTTTTAAAACTAAAAATCTTCTACTTTTCTCCCCCTCTAGTCTGGCGGCAAGAACAACTCGATTTTATTGATAGCAATTTCACTGGGGCTAAAAGGAAAGCTGCTCTATGTGAACTTTTAGAAAAAGAAGCACAAATAATTGCTTCTATTGGAAGGCAAAGAATCCTTGCCAATAATAAAAAGTATGAAAAATCCATTGTCTCATTCTTGGATAAGGTTGGTGAAATAATTATCATTTGAATATTAATATGTCCTGAGCATAAAAATGTGACAGAATGTTTTAAACTAGTGGAGAGGACAAATTATATGAATGTTTTTGAATTGTATTTGGCATCTTACCAATCAATTCAGAATGTATTTGTTGAGAAATTTTTCTTTTATGGATCTGGAGTCAGAGGACCCAAGTCCTAATTCCTGCTCTGCCAATAAAAATCTATGTGACCTTGGGGAAACCACTTTTCATATTTAGTAAAGCCTCAATTTTTTCATTGGTAAAATAAGAAGATTTGACTGAATAGATCTATAAAGTACTTTTCAATATTGTGATATGATATTGTGAACCCTTCCCAATTGTCTCAAATAATCACTAAGAATATGAATCATATTTTTTTTTTTAATAAAATGAGCACATTCGGAGAAAAGAGATTTTCCAGGACAGGATATAAAGAAGCACTTTTGTCATCCTTTTGATTTGATTTTAGGTTGAATATCAAATGGCTCAGGTAAATGTATGGAATACTTAACTGACAATGTCTCCTGGGTCAGGTAGATTTCTCCTAACAACTTGTGGGATGTCGAGATAATACATTGCTTTACTCTGGCACAATAGGTCATTGTATAACTGGAAATACTTGACCAAAAAGATGTCATTATTATTAATTTTATTTTTTTTCAGGTTTTTGCAAGGCAAAATGGGGTTAAGTGGCTTGCCCAAGGCCACACAGCTAGGTAATTATTAAGTGTCTGAGACCTGATTTGAACCCAGGTACTCCTGACTCCAAGGCCGGTGCTTTATCCACTACGCCACCTAGCCTCCCCTATTATTTTTTTTAGTTATTTTTTTTCTTTTGCAAGGCAATGGGGTTAAGTGGCTTGCTCAAGGCCACACAGCTAGGTAATTATTAAGTGTCTGAGGCTGGATTTGAACTCAGGCCATCCTGACTCTGGGGCTGGTGCTCTATTCACTGCGCCACCTAGGATGTCATTATTATGTAAACCATGTAAATAGATAATTAAAAAAATGAAAACAATTACCCTTTTATGTATTGAAATTTTCTTTTTGATATTGAACAACCTGTTACCATAGAGAGTAAATTCTTTTTATATTGTTGGTCTTCCAGTATAATGAAAAGTCATTCCAGCAGAAAGGGACATACTTTTCCAAGTACCTATTTATGATGATGTTTCACATTCTCTATTTAGCATATAGTCTATGACTTACCTGAGGATCTCAAAGTAAATATAGTATAAACCACATGTATTTAAACTATTCAATTCTTTTTTAAGTAAGGGAACTATTAGTTAGATGATCTTATTCACTAATAAAAATCAGCCATTCCTCCTAGAGTGAAAATTTTCTATTTATCAACAGTATACTGACAACAATATAAGTTTTTAGTGAAATTTACCAATAGCAGTGAAGATGAAAAACATTGTAATAAGCCACAGAGGTCCCTGATAGGCTCCTTGAGTGTTTTTTCAGACATCCTTAGGAGAGTATTATGCTGAAATTGAGTGTGGACTTTAAAATTTTCCATGTGTAATATTCTAGAAATTTTGTGATTTTTTAAAAGAAACAATATTCTGGATTAAGTGAGCACTCTTGAAGCTATGTTTAAATTCAATAAATACTTTATTCAGACAGCACTTACATCATTAACTTGTTTTGTAGACCTATGTTTGTTAACAAGAAAATTATCATAAATATTTATGTAATCTTATTTATAATTGAGTCTTAGTTGATTCAGATTTTTACTCTATGAAGAGTGGGATATCTCAATAGACTAATGATAGTCTTCATCCCAAAGAATAATGTGCCCTGATAGAAAAAATCTTCAATTGGTTCAGCTACACACAGAGGTATTCAGAGTCTTAACTTTGTTATGATGCACAAAGGTCCTACTTCTATGTCTTTGAACTTTGAAATTTCTCTGATTGATCACAGTCTTTTGTCATCCCATCTTAACTTGGATTCCTAACTTAATTCTCTGTCTTCACCATCCTCCAGTTCCTCCCTACATGGTTCTTTCCCAAGCCTTGAGCTTATTACATTCCCTAGTTCATCCTCTTGGTAAATCAGTTCAACTTGGTTCTATCTATTAGACTTTTGCTCCTTTGTCCTATCATGCCTTGCCAAACCCTAACCTTGAATGGCTTCTGTTGTTTAACTCCTTTGCTCTGATTGACATGAGCAGAGCTGGTGAGAATTATGGAACCAAATTGATCCACTACTAATTTATATTACATAATATGAACTGGGCCCTTACTGCAATACAGTCAACTTCTTACATATCATTTTGCTGTCCCATTCACCAAACCATTCACCACTATTCTAAGGCTTTTTATCTCTCCTTAAACCTTTTGTCATACTTCCTTTGTACCCTCTCTCACCTGAGGACCTTAATTCATATTTCATTGGAAAAAAATGAGACCATTTTACAAGATCTCCTTCACCACTCTCCTCACATTAGTGAGAAGACTTTCCACATTTTCTTCTCCTTCATCCCTATCTCACATGAAGAGATGGCCCTTCTCCTTGCAAACAGAAACCCCTCAAAGATGCAGCCTAGTGTCCATTTCATCCTGTATTCTACAGCATCTGACAATCTGTTTGTCTCTCTCTCCTCTCTCTGTCTCTCTGTGTCTCTGTCTCTCTCTGTCTCTCTCCTCTCTCTCTCTCTGTCTCTCTCCTCTCTCTGTCTCTGAGTCTCTGTCTCTCTCTGTCTCTCTCTCTTTCTCTGTCTCTGTCTCTCTGTGTCTCTGTCTCTTCTTTTGCATCAGTACTGTACTTGTGTTTTGTACTTGTGGTGCTTTTGCTCTGTCTCATTTCTTGCCAGCTGACTAAGATTTATAAATTTCTGAAGCATTTCTGAGAATGTGATTATTGTGCATTTTTTATTGCTGCCAGTTTATTTTATGGAAGAAAAAAGCTAGAAAAGAAACCTACCCTTTGAAATGTTTATATTTGTATTGAAAATCCTTGAAGGACTGAAATCAAATAATTCTGAATGAAGACCAACTTATTGGTGTTGGCAACTTTGGGGCATTTAGTGGAGGTTAGTGTTTGTTAGTGAAGTTATATTTTATTTATGAGTACTTTGGCTCCTTTTGCATTATACATTTTTTTTGGTAGTTTTTGCAAGGCAGTTATGGTTAAGTGACTTGCCCAAGGACACACAACTAGTAAGTATCAAGTGTCTGAGGTCTGATTTGAATTCAAGTCCTTCTGACTTTAGGGCTAGTGTTCTATCCATTGTGCCACCCAGCTGCCCTGGATGATACCTTTAAATAAAAAATCCCAACCTACTTGTAAGAAGATTTCAAAAGGTCAATACATTATACTCTTTGAGAGAGAGAGAGAGCGCGATTTTAAAAAATACCCAAGAATTCAGTGAATCTAATTTTCTGTTTTGTAGATAGGTCAGTCTCAACTTTGATTATTTCTTGTTTGAATGTTGACACAGAGGGGGAGAATAATTCCCTGAACATGGGAGTTTTCTTAGGGGGCTGCAAAGGGAGGATGTACAATCTCAGAGCTCTTCCATAAGTGGCACATTGAATGTTTTCAGTTCATTTTTTCCTTTAAACTCCCCTTTCCCTCCCGCCCCTAATTTATTGTTGAAAGGATAGAATCCATTTATCCTTTATTCTAGTTATTTGTAATTTAAAGGTATCATTCATTAAAAAACTTAACTACACATAAAATACAATTTCATTGAAATAGCTAGATACCAACTAGCTAATAGAGCTCTGGGTTTAAATTTAGGGAGATAGAACTCAGGGCCTGATTTTGATAATGAGTTATGTGCCTATGGAAAAGTCACTTAAAATCCTCTCACCTTCAATTTTTTTATCTCTAAAATGGAGATAATTGGAGCTATAATATTTATCAGTAAAATTTACCTCACTGGGATGCTGTGAAAATCAAATAAGATAATAATGTATGTAAAGCATTTTACAAATCTTAAAGTCATTTCTTATTATCTCTTCCATTGCCCCAGATTGTCAGTACTGGTGAATTATTTGTCATTTCTCAGATTCTTTGATAGAAACTTTCAAAGATGTGTGAAAGGAAAGGTGATGGTACAGAAATAGGCATTACCATGAATTGATGGTAGACATAGCATCAGAAGAGAATACATTATTTTGTGCTTCATGAAATTAGTAGCTGAGCAGCACAGTGAAGGGAACATGGGAGGCAAGAGACAACATTTGTTGTTTGACCTTGGACAAATTTCTTTTCCTCAGGTTATCTTGGCTTCCATGTCTCTTGTATGGGAATAATATCACTTCCCTATGTCTCCCTTCAGATTGATTCTAGGTATCAGAGATGCCAGTCATCTACATTATTGAGCACCCATTATGTTTCTAGGACAATGAGATTTCATTCAAATTATGTGACAATGGGCTTTTGAGAGCAGAAAATAAAGTTGGAAAGGCAGGATGAAAAGGAAAACAATGCTAAACTTTTTGATATTGATTATAAAAATAATATGAGCTCAAATTAGTGAGAAATCCTAGTGGGATAGAGTAATTGGTGATATTATAATGAAGGAAGTAGGATTTGAAGGCTAAGCAGGGTTTGGCAAAGACATACTCTTTGTGAAAGTACTTTAAAATATATATGGAGCCCTCACTAGAGAACAGACTATCACCATATTTGACAGGAAGGGCAGGGAAAGAGTAGTATTTTATAATATTTAATGTTTGATTATCTGAGAAAGAGGAATCCCCGGAAAAAAGGTATTTATAACTGAATTATTACAACAGAGTTAAATTATGCAAAGGAAAAACATATATAACAATTGAGACAACAAGAAACTTGGAATTAAGAACTTGGCTTAAAAATATATAACCATTATAAGACCTTAGAAATACTTTCTAGCAAAAATTAGACTTTGATTGCTCTGTTTGGGACCAACAATAAAGAAGACTGGGTTCATTTAGAACAATACTTTTTGATTCCTAATTCCTCATTCCTAAACATTATACTATTTTATAATTAGGTTATTTCCATTCCATTTCAAAGTGCTTAATGGGTTTCAAATTAATTCTGTCAGTTTTAAAATAAATCACTTAATTTTAGATTTCTATTTTAATAATCCATCACTTACAGTTTTTGAGATTTGATATTTTCTTGAGACCAGTCTTGAGAATGTGGGATTTTAAAATTTCCTTTCTAGGTATGAGCACTTTTAGTTTATTTTTTAGCATACTACTTAACATTGTCAATTTACCTATACCAAAAAATATGGAAGAAAATGCCAGAATAATTACTGAAAATATAAAGTAGTTTTAAGAAAGTAGTTTTTCTCAACATAAAATTATCTAATATGATGCTTGTACAATTACTCAACCTGATACTTCTAAAAAGAAATTTGAATGGAAAATTGCAATTATAATTTGAAATGTTTTTAAACAATATAATTTAAATTTTTTTCTCTTATTTAGCTATTTTAAACAAGTTTTACTTAAATTTTGTTTTAAACAAGGGGCACTGAGGTGCAATAGTGGACTTGAAGTCAGGAAGACTCATCTAATCTCAGTCACATCCTGACTGTGCGAGCTTGGGCAACTCCCTTGTTCCTTGCTGCCTTAGTTGCTTTAACTATAAAATGACCTGGAGAAGAAAATGGCAAACCACTCTTAGATTTTTTTACTAGAAAACCCCAAATGGGATCATGAATTCTTGGGCTTGACTGAAATGTGACTGAACAATAGTCAATACACACCCATTTGTTCTGTCTTCCTATTTAAATTTAACAGGGTAACAAATTCAAAATCGACAAAGGAATATCAAACAACAAAGCATCCTATAATTAGGGCCACAGCTATTAAAAATTATCTCTAGTCAGCCTGCAAATATATTCAAATTCACAACAATTATCAAGTGATTTCATAAATCAATCTCTTGAACTCTCATATTCTAGTTTCAGATAAATTATGCCCAAGGAAGAAAATCTGTCAGCACTTTGACAGATCCACTTTGTGGGGAGAAAATAGACAAGAATCACACTGGATGAGAAACCCTGTATAAATTTCAGTGGTCAAGGGAAAATGATATCCATATCAACAAGAATATGAACATAAATGTGTGTTTGTGTGTATATGTTTGTGTGTGTGTGTGTGTGTGTGTGTGTGTGTGTACTCACAGTGTAGTATTAGAGTATCAAATTAAGGTAAAACATGTCATAAGGTTTTTTTAAATATGCAAGTAATTATTTCCTTTTCACTGATGTATTATTAATCCTTAATCCATTCAATTCTTCTATTCATCTCTTCCCTTTCCACCTCCCAATCCCAAACACATATGTGGTATGCATATGCAAAAAGTTGGTGGAAAGTACAAGAGTCTGGAAAGGAATCTTCCCTCTCTCCATAGTTCCTGGCCTGATAGCCTAGATGTTTTCAGATCAGATCAATGGATATAATAAGAAGGTAGTAGCTGTGGATCAGGATTAAGGGAAATAAGCCAGACACATCAAGATAATGCAGATTTGTAAATTATCAGTTTAATGTTCTGAGTCCAGAGCTTCAGAGCTCAAAATTTGAGTAATGATAAGGTGAGCTCAGGACCTTTAGAGACCCTTAGACCCACAGAAATTACTCAGCAGAAACAGTGTCTCTTGAAATCATACTAATCTTATAATTTTGTAGCACTTTAAAAAAGATATTCCTCTTATTAGATCTAACAAACTGTTGATCTACAACATTAGTTGTGAGATTGATTTGGCAAATCACGTCCTCTTGAAGCAACCTTCTAAACATTCTAGCCTTTTTGGTAAGGCCAACAATGTATTTTTTAAAAATAGCTTCTCACTAGTTCCTTAAAAGAATCTTCTATATTATTTCTATTATATTTTCCAAAATTTGTAGTTTATAATATTTCATATGCCTTGAAAATTTCAAAATTGTATCATTAGGATGTTCCTTTAAGTGTATCAAGATTTTCTGAGCATTTCTTGGCTGGGCTTCTTTTCCATGGTGCAAGCAATTTACTACAGTGTTTAAAAGGTTAATATCCTCTTTTGGGCAGAAATCCAGTAATTAATGAGCTGAATGGCAATGGCTAGGACAATGTCTGCCAACATTAGGCATCTTGAGGCTGAAAGATTCATACTGATCATGTATCATAATCATAATAGATTTTAAACATGTAAAACATAGTTTCTTCATTTTGACAAATGGGTTACTCCATACAATTCCTTTTTAATTCACCATACTATGCCATGTAACTACTCATAAAAAATTTTTCTTTTTTTATTATTTTATTTATTTTATTCTGTTTTAAAGAAATAAAACAAGCATTTCCATAACATAGTAGAATAGGAAAAAAAGATAATTGTGCATGGAAATGCAAATCTATTATGTACAACTTGCTATTCCTTTTAATTATATAATAAAGTTATCTAACTTTATTTTCTTTCCTCCTCCCTGCCCTAGAGATGGTTACCATTAGACACAAATATGTGTGTGTATGTAAAACCATTTCATACATACTTATATTTATCAATTTTTTCTTTTGATGCAGATAGCATCTTTCTTCAAAGGTTCTTTGTAGTTAATTTGGGTATTTATAATTGTCAAAATGACTTATTCAATCAAAGTTGTTCTTATTGTTATGTATATATCATTCTCTTGGTTTTTGCTCATTTCACTCAAGATTATTTTGAGCAAATCTATCCATGTTTTTCTAAAGTCATTTGACCTCATCATTTCTTATAGCGCAGTAGTATTTCATCACAATCATATACCACAACTTGTTCAGCCATTCCCCAATTTTGGGTATCCTTAAAATTTCCATTTTTTTGCTATCACAAAGAGAGTGACTATAAATATTTTATTATATATGTATATATATATATATATAACATATAGAATATAAAACAATTATTTTAGGACATAGGTTGGAAAACAAACCTATTGTATCAGAGGATATAGGCAGTTTAATTTTTGTACAAATAAAACAGGTGTAGCCTAGATTAGAAGGAAAGCAGAAAATTGGGGAAAATTTTGTAGACAGATTTTCAGATAAAGGTCACATTATTTCAAATATATAAAGAACTGTCAAATCTACTAGAATACAAGTCATTTCCAATTGATAAATGGTCAAAAGAGCTGATCAGGTAGTTTTCTGATGAAGAAATCAAATTAATATGTAGTAATATGATAAAATGTTCCAAATCATTACTGATTAGAGAAAATGAAATTAAATGTCCTTGATATATCATTCTATACCTATCAGATTGGCTAAAATGATTGAAAAAGAAAGCCACAAATGTTGGAGGGGATGTGGGAAAATTGGAACATTGGTTCACTGATGGTGCTGAACTGACCTAGCCATTTTGGAGAATAATCTGGAATTATGCCCAAAGAGTTATTAAACTGCCAAATAAAATATGCCTTCTTATTAATTGTTGTATTTACTTGCACTGTTTCTAACTTTTCTATGCTCTTACAAATCTTTAATTCATTCTCTTAATTATAATTGATATTCTTATTAGATATTTTTATTCATATTAACATGCTATTTAAGTAATCTTTTGACTGATGGCAACAGAATAGATATCTCTAGTCCTTGGTGAATTGGTATTAATACAAATAAATTTATTTTTTTGAAGTGTTCAGCTCCAAAGAAGTGGATAGCCTCTGATAACACTGAAACACAAATGGATACGCAATATACTGTCAGAGCCAGAGAGCTGAAAGATATCTATAACTGCATTGTAATTAAAAATATCTGTGATGATGAGAGACTAGATGTGCTATTAACATTGAAACACACTATAAAGGTACTTTTCTCTTTGATTTTGGGATAAAAGGAATGTTTTGACTGAATCCTAATGTAAAACCAAAATATCTCAAGGGTGACTAATAGATTCATTATGTGAATGAAATACTATTTTTTTAAATAAAAAATATGGCAGCTAATTGGTGCATTTGGTAAAGTGCTGATCCTGAAGACAGGAGGACCAGAGTTCAAATCCAGCCTCAGACACTAACTAGCCATTTGACCTTGAGCAAGTCACTTCGCTCTGATTGCCTTGCATCCAGGGCCATCTTCAGTCATCCTGATCCATATCTGATCACTGGACCCAGATGACTCTGGAGAAGAAAGTGAGACTGATGACTGGTGATTGTGATGAAATACTACTGTGCTATAAGAAATGATGAGGTCAATGACTAGAAAAACATGGATAGATTTGCTCAAATCCAACTTATATGCATGTCTTGGCATCACCAGCCTGATGTCATGGTCTTCTTCTTCTAGTATAAAGGACAAATATTGTTATCATTTTTTCTTGACAAACCCAGCTTTTCTTATATAAATTGACAGATTATGGTTTTGTGGTTTTATATTTAGTGTCCATAGAGACTTAAATTATGCTTTCATATTTTTATTATATGAAATATTTTTATTTAATTAAGAGTGTGCTAGAAAACTAAATACTTCATTCAGAAGTGGGAAGAGAAACAATATAAGCAAAAGACACAGAGCTAATTCCTACAGGCATGTACAGAAGAAAGTGTGGGGCCAAGCTAGTTGTAGGGGAGTTTATATGTGTGCGGGCATACTGAGGTTCATTCATTGGTTGATGGAGTCATATATCCCTAATTTTCCTAGTTGTTCTTTTGTCTAATTATTTTTCTTTTCTGAATTGCTGTTATCTTTTGCATTACCTTATGTATCTTACTCACCTGTCTCTTTTTTTAATGATTTCTCTTTTCTTTCCTGGTATTTTCTTATTCAAATGCTCTCTTTCATATTAAGACACACACATGTTAGTTTCTTTTAAAATATATTCTGCATGGAAAATCTGGAAACTGATCAGTCATGAAATAATCTTAATAAAATCTATCAAAGATCTCTTTGTCTTCTATAGGAACATGAATGTAAACTGACCCAGGACATCTTAGAATTGATTGACCGAGAGGTTGATCTTATGATGAGAGGAGTTAAAAGCAGTAATCTTGAAGGACTCAGAAAAAGAATAGCCACACTATTTCTTCAATATATTAAAATACCTTTGTTTAATCCTGAAGCAGCCAGATATCTTAAGGTATTTTTCTACTTCTTCCATATTATCTTTTCTTCATTTTAAGTTAAAATTAACATTGAAAGATTTAAAATTACTGCTGGCTTGTTTTTGAACACCATGAACACTTAGCAGTGAAACCTACTTAAAGCTTAGGACTTTTAGGACAACAGTAACTAAGCAATTTGATGGGGGGTGAAGATTAAAGTTGGCTTAGAGTTCTTTTAGGAATTTTTTTTACCAAATTCAACCAGAAAAACTACTGGTCTCCTAGAATAAGACTGTACTATTGAGACAATGACTAGTGTGCACCCCAGCGTCAGTGGTAGCTAAGTCAATGTCATCAGAACAGAGGGATCAAGCTTGTGAGTCTGTCTGCAAGAAATCCCAAGTACAGCCTGAATTGGATTAAAATGTAGTTGGGAAATGTTGCATAAAACAAATAGAAATATGGTATAATGTAGATAATATTAATTTGTGGTTTTCTAAGTCTATATGCAATAAAAGGGAACTGTTTCTATTTGAGTTTGATAGCAGTGCTCCAGGAGATCCTAAGAAGTAAGTTTAAAAAGGCTCCTAACCTGAACAAATTATCATAAAGCTAAAACCTATGAGCTGAGAGGCTAAACCCAGATCCTCTCACTCAGACCCTATTTGTTTTTCTAGAATCTTGGGCACACAATAGGACAAAAGCAGCAAGTTAGAAACAGGATAGTAACAAAAACAAGCAAAAACAACAGCAAGGAGAAATAACAGCTGTCATTGAAGGGGACAAACTCAAAAAGCCAACCCCAAATTGTGTCCCATATTACCGGATAAGTTCATAATCATGATGCTAAGATAATAAAAAAGAAGTAAAATTTTATTGAAATATTTCTTTCATAGGGCAGAGATCAAAGTAATAGAGATCACGGTGTAGTGAAAGAGCCAGGAGATGTAGGTGTAATCATGACTCTACCATTAGTTAGCTACCTTGGGTCTTGGACAAGCCATTGAATTTCTTTAGTCCTTAGTTGCTTCCAAATGTAAAGTGTGAGAGCTGGCCCTGAAAGAGCCTGAATGTTATTTATAGCTCTGAAAATTCTATGATTCTTATATGATTTCCATTAAAAAGCTAATGTTTTTTCAAATTTTAATCTGTGAGAAGGTACAATCCTAATTGTTTCAGAAATTATATTTTGTGGAGCTAGATGCTAGATAAATAGGACCCTTTCTTGTGAAGTCAGGAAGGGACTGCCCAGGTAAAATAATCAGGTGGACATGCAACCTCATTGGCATGGCTGTTTTTGTCCCAACCTCTGTGATTCCCGTCTTCTATGTCCTCCTCAGTGCATCAAAGGCCTCTTCCTCATTCTTGTAGTGTCTCTAGTGCAGCACTCTGTGTGAAAATCTCTGGTAATCCATAGGATCACAGACATAGAAAAGGAACCTTTCTGTTCCCTACTATATCTTGCTGCCCCTTCTCAGTTCTCGTGGATAGTTCAAACATTTTACAACTTTTCTTTTTCAGAAGCAGGAAAGATACCATGATGCCATGAACCATTTTAATTTAGGTAAACATTTTTTTGAACAAAAGATGTTTATCACATGTCCTATACAAGAAATAATAAACTTCATTATCTTGTATGCAGAAGTATTAACTATATAATTTGCTGAGTATAGAATGGGAACAATTCCTTTTCTTTTATTCTTCATCTGTATTCTTTACACTTGTGCTTTTATACAGTGTCATTGTCACTTGCTGCAGTTTTGTGAAGAATCAGTAAGTGTTCCTTGGAGAACTTTTGGGGGATTAAGTCTTTCAGCTTTGTCTGAGTTACTTCCTATCTGAAACTTGGACCTGTAGACACTTAGGCCTAGAACTCAAAGAGGCATGGGTGATGCCTTCAACCTGACATTAAAGCCCTGGAAGGACACAGGTTCTGCAAGGAGCTTAATAAGCCTATGTACTTATAAGCTTTAATGAAGTCCACTGATACTCTTAGTCCTGAATCATGCCCATAAAACAGGAAGATAGATCTTTTTCCAAGGTCACTTCACTAACTAAGCAGAGGAGTTAGAAATGAACTCAGAAATTTTGTCTCTTCAGGCTTTTGATAGCTTTTCTCTCAAGGACAAAGGTATTGAGTAAATAAATTTTAAGTGAGCATTATTTGGAATGATGATGGAAGATGAATAATCTGTGAAAAGGAGTAGAGAAGAGAGGAGGAGAAAAATGAAAGACGTTGGGAATTGAGGAAAGCATTGGGAATCAACGAACTATTTTAACTGGAAGCACAAAATACTCTGGTGCATATTATATAAATATCAGTCAGATGAAGCCTTGGATCCCATCCTCAGAATAGTGCTTTTAAATGTATAAAATAACATATACCCAAAGGCTAGGGAAAATAAAGATGTAATGTTTTTCCCCATCCAAGTTCAGAGACCCCCTGCAGTCTGTTCTTGGATCCCATGGCAGGGAGGAATCTGTGGATCCCATATTAAGAGACATCTTGGAGAAGGAGAGGATGCTCATGAGCCATTCCTGTGATATTCTAAGCAGTCACCCCTAGAGAGAGCCAGTAAATCAACCTATTTGTTAGCTGAATCATTTTCTGTCCCTATACCTCTGAAATTTTTACGTGGACAATTTCCCCTGAATTAATATTAATTTTTTATAGCTAGTACAAATTGGTTGGTAAGGTGATTGAAATAACTGGATCATCTAGTTGATAGTCTTGTTATGGTTTAGACATGGTTTCATTAGAATAAGTAATGCAATATGATGTTGGAAATTCAGAATCCAAATTATTTCTTCACACACACACACACACACACAACACACACACACACACACACACACACACACACACACAAACACACTTCCTAGGAATCAAGAAACAAGAATTCTAGCCCTTTCACTGATTAACCTATGATTTTTAATTACTATGTTGGCAGAATGACCTTAATGTCTCTTAAGCATGAGTGTGAAGAATTTTTTTATCCCTTATTAACTTGTATGTGTTTTCTCCCTAGTACCTGCTACATAGTAAGTACTCAATAAGTGCTTGTTCAAGAACTATCTTGTTCTATTTGCATACCCATTGCTTAGAAAATGTTTTGTCCATGTTAAGAGTTTAATAATTACTTTGTCATTTATTCATTCATGACAACTTCTATAATCTAACACAGTTTACTTAATTTCTTTGAGTCTATTTTCTTATTTGAAAAATGAAAATATTCATGCCTGCCATCCATTAAACAGAAGGTTTTTGTGAATGAATGTCACAAGAAGTATATGTGAAAACAGTTTGAAAATTATAAGGCATCATGTAAATAGATTATATTTGTTCCTAAAATGGAATATGTTTACATATTAATTCATAGAAATTTGTTGTTTTTTTTACCAACTGTAATAGATTCATTTCATTTCCTTAAAGTTTTTTTGAAACATAAATGCTTTAATATCTGGATTTGATTTAAAAAATATTCCTAGAGCTGCAAATATTGTTAAGCATCATTTAATAATCAAACTATCAGAACATATTCTGATCATTAGCAGCTTCTGATGATTTTTAATTTATCAGAGTTAGTGGTTTTGACATAAGATTGAAATCTTCCAATTTTCCTATTTAGGTTCCACAAGATCCAGCAAAGCTTTATAAAAATATTTACTTTTGTCGAAGTTGTGAGATGTATCTGCCATCTACAGAATTCTCTATTTCAGCCACTTCATGTCATCTTAGTAGATGTCGCCGGTGTTGTATGCTTGATAATGAAGCCCGACAACGTGAAGCATTTTTGAAATACAAGGGTTTACTCAAACAGCTTTATCAATCAGAAGCTGATTATGAAGATGATTCTCAAATTGCTTACCTGATGCAGGTATGATCTGGATTATTCATTAATGACTGATCATAGAAATAATTGTTACTCTTTGACTCTACAGAAAGCATTGTTAAAAATATTTTATTTATATATTTTTCCAACTGTATGCAATGGTAGTTTTCAGCAATCTTTTTTTTCCCCAAGGTTCTGAATTTTACATTTTCTCCCTTCCTCAATTCTCACCCCCCATAGAGAACTATCTAATATAGGCTCCTCATGTTTATCCATGTTAAACATAGATCCATATTAATCGTGTTTTCTCCACATAGCATTCTGAAATGGAGTGATTGTCACTCTGATCAAGAAAACTAATTAGTGAGAACTAGTGTTATTGATTTTTCACCATATAGATTGTTTAATGTGTAAGTTCTATAGAAGTATGCAAAGTTCTGTATATATTTTCTTTTAACTCTATTCTGAAGGCATAGGTGTAAGCATGCTTTCCTCTATATAATATGATGATCTTTGTTTTCTTTATCTTTGAATTTTATAAACTTAGGTGTCCATTATTGGCTTCTTATGTTTGGAAACCGAGTGTCTCTGACCAAGAAAAACAACCCTCAAAAAGGAAGGCAACTTTTGCTTTGTATTTTGAATTTTGCAATTCATGAAATAGGTTCATTTTTCATATCCTCTCTATCATTAATAGAGTTTACTCTTTGGAAAAACTACTTAATACATGTGAGATGAATGAATGCATTGTAGTCATTAATTGCTGCAAGAAATATATTACATCTTATTCTGTATGTCCAAGATGTATTCATTCATTTTACATAAATTAGCATCTGATCAAGTCAGACCTATTGGAAAATGATTGATTTCTCTAATCATGTAGACTTAGTCATAGTTGCAGCAAAGTATAGTTAGAGCATCATAGAATTTCAAAATTTCAAGGAACCTCAGCAGTCAGGTAGTTCAACCTTTGCCTCCCAAGGGAAAAAAAAAAGAAAAGAAATCTCTACAGTGTATTCAACAAGTGATCATTTGACTGGAGGTCATCTAATCCCCAGAGATAAGGAACCTATTTTTTTTTTCCTGAGGTACTCTACTCCACTTTTTCATGACTCTGATTATTGGAAATTTTTCCTTAAATCAAGTCTAAATTTGCCTTTGTATAAATTGCTTCTGAGCCTGATCAAAACGTGATACAAAATTTATTATTTCCTCTAGGTTTAAATATTGTTAGCATTTGAAATTGAATTTGAATTGAATCGAATTGAAATTGAATTGAAAAAATTGAAATTGAATTTGAATTTTATTAGGTTGTGATCTTTTCAACAGCTGTTTTTCCTCACTATATCAACAGGATCTAACATCTTGTCTGGCATGAAATAAATGTTTGCATTGACTTGGACAAGCACCTTTTAAGTGAGCTCCAAATCTGAAACCCTGACCTCATTAGCACTTTACATTAATATCCAACTGAACTCATTATCACATGTGAAAAAATGAAAGTAAATAAAATACAAGACAAGTTTTCCTGTGGTATTTGTCAATCATAGCCTTAGCAAAAAGGACACAAAATGTATTAGGAGCACATGAGTTATCTTTAAGTGTTTAAGGCAAGGAGAGTGAGAATTCCTTTTTTCATTGGTAAAGATTTATTAAATGTCTGCTCTATGCAGAGCACATTGCTAGGTTGGAAGGATACAAAGACAAAACCTCAAGGAGCTTTCTTCTATGTGGAATACAGCATTTAAGACAGAAAGTTACAATATAATTTAAGGAGATGAGAAAACAATGACAACTAGACCAATTATGGCTTTTTGAAGGAAGCTAATTATCCTAATAAGCAGAGATGATAATGTATATTCCGGGTTCCTGGGACTATCTGGATAAAGACCTGGAGGTGGGAGATGAAATGATAGTTTGGGGAAAAGTAAGTACTATATTTACCCATGTATAAGATGTATTCTTTTAAAAAAAAATTTGGGGTCTAAAACCTGGGAGAGTCTTATACAGTAATTGAAGATTTTTTTTACTTGCATTTCCTGCTTTTTTTGCACTTGTTTTTGTGCTTCATTGTTTTGTATTTGTTACCAGTATATTAGGGTATGTTTTGCCATGTTCTGCCCAGAAATGACTCAGAAAAGATTTTCATCCAGTGCTGAATTCAAGTTCAAAGTGTTCCAGCTTGCAAAAGGGAATGGAAACTGTGCTGCTGAATGTCAGTTTGGTCATCCTCCAACTGAGAAAACAATCTGAGACTGGCTATGGGAAGAAACAACCCTATTGAAAACGCCCCTGGCAGAAGAAGGCTGCAAGTCTGTCAAATCGCCTGATTTAGAGATGGATTGAAGAGTAAAGGGTCATTGAAATTTTTGTGTCCACAAAGATGGTTCAATAGGAGACAAGAAGAATTACGGATGAAAAAGAAGTGACTGATTTCAAAGGAAGACAAGATTGGTGCTTCAGGTTCATGAAACAGAATGAACTAAGCATGCATCCACACACCAGACTTGCCCAGGGAGAGCCTGCGGTCAACCTCAAACCAAAGCACAGGCAGGAGAGCCGTCAGAGCCAGATTCTTCATCAGACACAGATGAGGGTGGGAATTTTGAGAGCGATGAGGAATTGCAGGAATTTTATGATGAAAAGAACTTGACTTCAGTAACTTTATGTAAGACTTTTTTTTCAAATTTCAGGCCCCCAAATTAATTTCTTATACATGGGGAAATATGATAACTGAGTTTGACTGAATTGGAGGATACACCTCAGGGAGTTTGGGAAATAGGAGTAGGAAGGTCAACTGGAGTCAGCCTGGGGATTTTGCCTGAGAATGCCAGTGGCATGCAACAGGACCTCTTATGTGGAGTAGAAAATAAATTCTTTCTAAATGAATGAAAGGATTCCCACTCTCCTTTTCTGTGATAACCCTGTATTAAATACTTTTCAGCATGCGACAGAGTGAACTCACCATTGTATGTTAGTGTAGAGTGCTAATGAAGTCAACTTTTCATATTCAGGGCCCAAATTCTATATCCAAGTCAATTCAACATTTACTTTATGCCAGATATGGTGCTAGTTCCTGTCACTATAAAGTTGAAAAACAAACTCTTAAGGAGATCATAATTTAATAAAATTTTTAGACTAGAGGTCTAATTCTTGATTAGACATTTCAACAACATCTGCTCATAGTCACAAAGGAGACCTGACAGGAGTGAGAGTTTTGGATATTTCTATCATTAAAAAAGGTTCTAATAATTAAGTTCACAAAGAGAAGATGAGGAAGTCATTGCTAGCAAGTTAAATATAAAATGGTCAGTTACTTAGTTCAGTATGAATCAACAGAGCCAAAGAAGCAAATACTGCCTTCACCTGCATTACAATGGGCCTCTTGAACAGAACAAGGGAGTTGATAATTTGCCAAATCTGGAGTGCTATGGTGAGATCTAGGCATCATATTTTAGGAATAACATAAAGAAGATAGACGATGTCCAGAATAGGGTGACCAGAATGGTAAAATCCCATATAAAGATTGATGAAAGAAACTAGAGCTTGGAAAAAAAAAGATATAGATGGAGCATTTATGGCTGCTTTTGAAGGGCTCTCACATGAAACAATGTCCTGCTCAGCCCCAGAGGACAGAAGTAGAAGTGGATGCAAATTGGTGAGAGGCAATTTAAGATTTAATATAAGGGGGAAAAAATTCTCAATCATTAGAGATATCCCAAAGGAAAATCCCAAAAGAAAAGGTCTTCAGACAGAGGCTAAATGAATTAAGTAATGAATGAAGAAAAATTTATTCAATATATATACTATGTGTTAAATGTTGGAAGTACAAATAGAAAAGGCCTAACAATCCCTGTCCTCAGGTCTTAGAGTTGTAGCTGAAAGAAACAACAGAGAAAATAAAATTCAACTGCAGGGTTGCCAGGCTTAAAGGTTCTCAGGGTGAAGTTGTAGAACACTTGGCAAGGTTTAGTGTTCCTTAGGTACCTTAGGTGAGATGACATTGTCATGGATCAGTAAGGTTGAGAGGTATGGCAAGGAATAAGTCCTAATGGTCTTCCATATTGCCAGAAGGAATAGAATTGGTGACTCCTAGCTTGTCTATTCTGTGTGAACAGTCAAGCAGCCTAGATGGATTCTGGTAGTCTGGGGAAGTCTCCAGAAGGGAGGGCACCCTCAGTTGTGGTGTGTCTTCTTGCTGCCCTTGTAGGATAAACTCTTTGAAAAGACGATGTAGGGAATCTTGTTCAATTCGGACTGGTATTCCTTGAAGTCCTCTCACTCAATCGATTTGTTTTTATATGGAGCACAGAGGTTAAATTTTATATCAAAGAACTACCCGGTAAAGATACTCTAGTAAAGTGTTAATCAGTATTCCACTGGAGTATTAGCATATTTTATATGAGCATAATTTTCATCATAAGAAATTCAATTTATCTGATTTTTTCTTTCACAAAATGAGAATAAACCATTTATTTTGAAACTTCATAAGAAATGGAGAAAACATAAAAGTAAGAATAAAATAAATATTTTGAAATTCGTTTCAAAGTTATTTTGCAGAGCCTTCTAGTTTTGTAATAGGCAAAATCAATGTATAAATAAAGGCGTTGATTCCTGATTATTTTTATTTTATTCTATTCAAGTACCATTTGTGTAGTATAGCTTTCATATATAATGGTAAAATTCATTTACAAATTACTGATTGGCTACAAAAGTGTATCAGGTAAAATTAAAAATGAAACTTAAGATATAGAGAAGGAAAACATTTCTGCTCAGAGGAGGTATTTGATTATGGATTAGCCTTCTTAGATTATCTGTAAGGTACCATTATCCCTAATAGTGGGTTCAGTTGCAGAATATAAGTAACTCTATTATTTTGTATCATTTGCAATATGATATGTTCTTGTAAGCTGCCACTTGAAACTTTTTCTATTTTGAAATTATTTGTTCTTTTCATCATCTAGCAGATCTTCTTATCAATTTCAGTTTTGACACTTTAAAAAAATTCACATTTTTACTTTTAAATGTATATGCAGGGACGGCTAGGTGGCGCAGTGGATAGAGCACCGACCCTGGAGTCAGGAGGACCTGAGTTCAAAGCTGTGTGGCCTTGGGCAAGTCACTTAACCCTATTTGCCTTGCAAAAACCTAAAAGGAAAAAAAAAAGATCTTTAAATGTATATGCAACAATTCAACTCGGTGTCTATATTCTGACACAAGATTAATGCAAGTAACTAGAAAGAAGATGAAACAAACATAAACTTTGAGAATGATTAGAAATACATAACAGAATAAAAACTCATGTATAGCCTTTAGTTTTTTTATCATATTCACTGCTGTGACAATACTGTTTCTTATTTTTAGTGATAACCATGGTGTTTAGGTTGCATTTAATATATTTTATTAATACATTTAATTTAATATATTATTAGGTTATCTATTGCTGAAATGTTATAGCAACTAGTGGATACAAAATTTTAAAAGTTTGTTTAAAAGTTTAATTTTGCAATTTTTTTGTGCTGATCTCAAAAGAGATCATTAGAGAACTAGAAGAAATAGATTTAGAGTTAGAAGAAATTTTAGAAGTCATTGAGGCCAACCTTATTTTGTTGGTGAGGAAACTAGGGAAGATGGAGGTTAAGTGAATTACACAAGGTTACATACATAGTGTTGTAGGCAAGATTTGAACCCAGGTCTTATATTTCTATTATATTGTCCTAAGATTTTTGAAGTAAAGAATAGTTTAAATTTTTTCCATATTTTTGTGATTGGTTCTATATATGTGAGTTCTATATTTGCATTGCTAGGCCTAGTGGAATGAGATTAAAAACTCCATTTTCATTCATTCATTTGAAAATGCTTATTATCAAATAGATAAAAAATCATTAAACATTTAAATATATTTAAATTTTAATTAACCCAGAGATCTTAACTACTAAAAAGGTAGAATAGAAATTAATTTATGAAGAAGAAAGTATAAAAAGGGTCAGTGAGTAAATGATTAATTAAAAAATCTTGGTAATAATTCTTACATGGACAGTCATTGCTTATATTGTACTTTATAGAATCTTGCATGGCTAAGTACAATCCAGGTAATCCAGATTACAGGTTATATAGACTGGTGTATCTAAGTCATTTGTATTTTTTCTATAGAACCTATTGAGAAGATAACTTTACATCTTTAAAGAACAATTTAATTTTTGTAGAGAGATAACATATTCTAATTCTTCATTTTAAAAATGACAATGGAAATGGAGAAGAAATTAAAAATACAATTAAATATAGGAATGACAAAGCCCTTATTTCAGACATGAAGAATAAAAGATATGTAATTCTGTTTCATATTATGCTGAAGAAAGAATAAAGATATAGAAAGAGACATATTGTAGTAAATTATCAATTATCACTTCCTTTTAATGGTATTGATATTTTTATTCTTTTTTTTTGCAAAGCAATGGGGTTAAGTGACTTGCCTAAAGTGATGCAGCTAGGAAATTATTAAGTGTTTGAACTCAGGTCCTCCTGACTCCAGGGCCGGTGCTCTATTCACTGTGCCACTTAGCTGCCCCAGATATTTTTATTCTTAATTGATACTCTTAATGTTTTTTCAATTTTGAGAAAATACTTGTCTAATTTTCTTTTCCTATTTCAATATGTAGTTTTGAAATAAATTATTTTCCTATAAAGTTTTGAAGTTTTTTTTAATGTGCATGGGAGTAACTTAGATCTTATAAAACTTTAAGAGACAGGTTAATTACTGACCAATTTAAATGACTTTGATATTTGAATGTTGTTATATTGCCTTGTCTTTGTTTTTTGAGACAGAAGTCTCAATTTTCCAAGCCAGAAGGTTATGAAATATTATCTCACTAGAACTAGCTTTATGAAATTGATCAATCCATGTATTCAAGGTATCCTTGAGGAAAATTTGAGATCTAAGTAGACAGAATTTTGCAATTCATAAACACAGGTGAACCACATCACCATAGTCACATATTGACTGAAAGGTAGGGAGAATAGAAAATGTCTAATATCATCATAGATTTAACAGGCAAATTTGTTCCATAATTCTCTAATTTTAAGTGACGTATAAAACATACACACACACACACACACACACACACACACACACACACACACACACACACATATATACATACATATATATGCACCAAAAGTGTTTGCTAACATCATGAAGGATGTCCAAGGCAGCAGAATTCAAATGAAAGGATTCCTATTCCTAGTTAAAGATGAAGTCTCCCAGATAGAAGTATCACTTTGGGATTATTATGAAGACCTGATTTCCTACAGAGGCTCCTGAATAAGGTTCCCAACCATGAACAAAATTGGTTTAATGGTATAGGTGGATTGAAAATACCTGTTTAGGGGCGGCTAGCTGGTGCAGTGGATAGAGCACCGGCCCTGGAGTCAGGAGTACCTGAGTTCAAATCTAGCCTCAGACACTTAATAATTACCTAGCCGTGTGGCCTTGGGCAAGCCACTTAACCCAGTTGCCTTGCAAAAACTAAAAAAAAAACCTGTTTAGATGATTAATTGTTTCATATTACAGTTGAACAATGACTGGTCCCAGTATGGAAGAGGAGGAAGAGAAGCAGGGTAGATTGCTTTTGGAAAATTAAATAACACTTTCAGTAACCCTGAAACTAGAATCTGTATTTGTTTAAACACATATATTCTTCTAATGATGCCATATAACCATGAGGCAAAGCAATCTTTGAAGAATCAGTTACAAGTCCCCCAGAGGCAAAGGCTACAGTATAGAAACAAGGACATGAGAAGTGGCATAAATGAAATCATCAAAGAGATGTATCATAGAAAGGGAGGTGGACTCTTTGTGTGTCAGAGCAAGGTATCCCCCTTCCCAGTCTATTGATTAGAATCCTATGGAAGGTTTTTTGGGAGATATAAGCAAGAATCTTACAGGACACAAATAAAGGAAAGGATTGTGATCAGTGTCTGTGGAATGTCCACCTTGTTGTCCACAGATCCATTGAAGTATTATATGAATTTATGGCAAGAACTCACAAGTCTTCCTTTTCTCTCTTTTTTTAGTTTTTTGCAAGGCAAATAGGGTTAAGTGGCTTGCCCATGGCTACACGGCTAGGTATCTATTAAGAGTCTGAGGTTGGATTTGAACTCGGGTACTCCTGACTCCAGGGCTGGTGCTCTATCCACTGTGCCACCTAGCTGCCCCTCCTTTTCTCTCTATGAGATGGAATTAAATCAGACGTTTTCCCCTCTGTTAGGGGAAATAGAAAAGGAAAGAGCAGATGCAAGGTCAAGGAGAGAAATCTGAAAGGGACAGAGAGAATTGAGGAAAAGGGATCTGCTTCCATCATCATTTATTTCCTTTGCTCAGTTACATATTTGTGAACAGAGAAATGCTTCAGTTATATTTATTGGGAACTAGTCCCTAAACATTTGTTACTTGTCAATACTGTTATGTTCACTTTTATAGACAGCTATGTCAATACTGCTATGTTCACTTTTATAGACAGATACTATGAGCCATAGAAAACGTGACATGATTTTGTTCAAGACCACCACTGAGCCAGAAAGGGTAAATTGAGTCATTGTGGATCTTTAAGTAGAGGGATGGTCACTTGTCAGGGATTTCATAGAGAAGATGTTTATTCAGGTATTGGCTAATCTGGATGATTCCTTCTCAGTCTGAGACAAAGTAGTCCATTTGCTGTGTTAGCACAATATCTCTAGAAGAACACCTGGGCAATTCCACCAGTATTTTTGACCTGGACTGTTTTCTCCATTTGGAAGAAGTCCATGTGAATGGTGTCTATTTGGTTAGAGAGATGATTGCCCTGAGGCATGATGGAAAAGAGAAGCCTTTGGTTCTTAGGGATGTGGTTGAACAGGGTCAGGTTTCAAGAGAATGTACTTCCTATGTGATGTCCAAATTATCCTGTCTCCAATTATCTTGTTTGCATGTTCTCCTTAGAAGAATTCTCATGATTCATGTATCAAGTTTAGAAAAAACCTGCTATAATCCAAGGCTCATTCTCTTAGGAACTTTCCCTTGGTTGGGCTAAAAGGAGAGAGATGCTGTGAGATAGAGGAGGGGAATATAATTTTATATGGCCTTAGAACGATTGATTCTAGCAAAACCCTTTGAGTTTAGGTTATAAGAAGAAAAGACATTTAATAATTGCTAGTCTACCTAGCTGTGTGGCCTTGGGCAAGCCACCTTGACCCCATTTGCCTTGCAAAAAAAAAAATAAATAAAAAAATAATTGCTAGTCAAAGGAGGAGTGGTACAGGATCACTAAAGGTATCTGGGTGGAATAGAATAGTCCTGTTCCTTCTCTTTGCAAGACCAAGTTCAAATGTGGCCTCAGACACTTACTAACAATGTGACTGACCCTGGGCGAGTCACTTAGCCTCCCCTTGCACCCCATTTCCTCATCTGTAAAACTATCTGTAATAATAGCACCTCTTTCATAGTTTTCTTGTGAAGATCAAATAAGTTAACATGTAAAATAGCTTGCAAAACTCAAAGTGCTATATTTAATGCTGGATGTGATGAGGACTTCATTTTAAACTAAGTGATATTTATTTAGTTTTTTGATTTTTTAAAATTAATTTTTATTAAAGACATTATTTGAGTTTTACAATTTCCCCCTCAATCTTACTTCCCTCCCCCCCACCCCTCCATGGAAAGCAATCTTGTCGGTCTTTACTTTGTTTCCATGTTGTACCTTGATCCAAATTGGGTGTGATGAGAGAGAAATCATATCCTTAGAGAAGAGACAAGAAGTCTAAGAGGTAGTAACAAGATCAGACAATAAGATATCTCTGTGTTTGTAAATTTAAGGGAATAGTCCTTGAACTTTGTTCAAACTCCACAGCTCCTTATCTGGATACAGATGGCACTCTCCTTTGCAGACAGCCCCAAATTGTTCCTGATTGTTGCACTGATGGGATGAGTGAGTCCTTCAAGGTTGATCATGACTCCCATGTTGCTCTTAGGGTATACAGTGTTTTTCTGGTTCTGCTCATCTCACTCAGCATCAGCTCATGCAAATCCCTCCAGGCTTCCCTGAATTCCCATCCCTCCTGGTTTCTAATAGAACAATAGTGTTCCATGACATACGTATACCACAGTTTGCTAAGCCATTCCCCAAATGAAGGACATTTACTTGATTTCCAATTCTTTGCCACCACAAACGGGGCTGCTTTAAATATTTTTGTATAAATATTTTTGTAAATATTTTTGTTTTTACCCTTTTTCATCATCTCTTCAGGATATAGACCCAGTAGTGATATTGCTGGGTCAAAGGGTATGCACATTTTTGTTGCCCTTTGGACATAGTTCCAAATAGCTCTCCAGAAGGGCTGGATGAGTTCACAGTTCCACCAACAGTGTAATAGTGTCCCAGATTTCCCACAACCCTTCCAACAATGATCATTATCCTTTCTGGTCATATTGGCTAATCTGAGAGGTGTGAGGTAGTACCTCAGAGAAGCTTTAATTTACATTTCTCTAATAATTAATGATTTAGAGCATTTTTTCATATGGCTATGGATTGCTTTGATCTCCTTCATCTGTAAATTGCCTTTGCATATCCTTTGACCATTTGTCAATTGGGGAATGGCTTTTTGTTTTAAAAATATGACTCAGTTCTCTGTATATTTTAGAAATGAGTCCTTTGTCAGAATCATTAGTTGTAAATATTATTTCCCAATTTACTACATTTCTTTCGATCTTGGTTACAGTGGTTTTATCTGTGCAAAAGCTTTTTAATTTAATGTAATCGAAATCATCTAATTAGTTTTTGGTGATGTTCTCCAACTCTTCCTTAGTCATAAACTGCTCCCCTTTCCATAGATCTGACAGGTAAACTAGTCCTTGATCTTCTAATTTGCTTATAGTATTGTTTTTTTATGTCTAAGTCCTGTAACCCTTTGGATCATATCTTGGTAAAGGGTGTTAGGTGTTGGTCTAATTTAAGTTTCTTCCATACTAACTTACAATTATCCCAGCAGTTTTTATCAAAGAGGGAGTTTTTATCCCAATGGCTGGACTCTTTGGGTTCATCAAACAGCAGATTACTATAATCATCTCCTGCCTTTATACCTAGTCTATTCCACTGGTCCACCACTCTGTTTCTTAGCCAATACCAAACAGTTTTGATGACTGATGCTTTATAATATAATTTTAGATCAGGTAGGGCTAAGCCACCTTCTTTTGCACTTTTTTTTTCATTAAGCTCCTGGCAATTCTTGACTTTTTATTTCTCCATATGAATTTACTTACAATTTTTTCTAACTCAATAAAGTAATTTTTTGGAATTTTGATTGGTAGGGCACTAAACAGATAGTTTAGTTTTGGTAGAATTGTCATTTTTATTATACTAGCTTTACCTATCCATGAGCAGTTGATATTGGCCCAGTTATTTAAATCTGATTTAATTTGTGTGAGAAGTGTTTTGTAATTATTTTCAAAAAGATTATGAGTCTGTCTTGGCAAATAGACTCCCAAGTATTTTATATTGTCTGAGGTTACTGTGAATGGCATTTCTCTTTCTAGCTCTTCCTGCTGTATCTTGCTAGACATATATAGAAAAGTTGAGGATTTATGAGGGTTTATTTTATAACCTGCAACTTTGCTAAAATTGCTAATTGTTTCCAGTGGTTTTTTGGATGATTTCTTGGGATTTTCTAGGTAGACCATCATGTCATCTGCAAAGAGTGAGAGTTTTGTCTCTTCCTTCCCAATTCTAATTCCTTCAATTTCTTTTTCTTCTCTAAACATTTCTAATACAATATTGAATAGTAGTGGTGATAATGGGCACCCTTGTTTCACCCCTGATCTTATTGGGAAGGCCTCTAGCTTCTCCCCATTGAATATAATGCTTGTTGATGGTTTCAGATAGATACTGCTAATTATTTTAAGGAACAGTCCATTTATTCCTACATTCTCTAGTGTTTTTAATAGGAATGGATGCTGTATTTTGTCAAAAGCTTTTTCAGCATCTATTGATATGATCATATGATTTCTGATAGGTTTGTTGTTGATATAAATCTAAGTGATATTTAGACTTTGTTTCAGAGAAAAGGAATACTTATAAGTAAATATATGAAATATATGATGCAAGTTACAAAGAATAAGTAAAAAATTATTGGCTATAAATTTTTCAAGCTAACCTTGATGCTCACCTAATACAATCAAAATGATTGTTCTATCTACAAGTAGAAGTTACTCAGACAGAATATGATAGAAAGATCAGGATTCCTGGGTCTTGTGGTCTGGGCAAGTCATAAGATTGTTGTCTTTAAAACATTTTTCTTCTGCAATTTGGAAATAGTAATATCCATCCTCTGCATTGTTGTTCAGTCGTGTTTGACTCTTTGTTACCCCAATGAGGTTGTCTTGGTAAAGATACTAGGGTGGTTTTCCATGTCCCTTTTCAGCTTATTTTGCAGATGAGGAACCTGAGACAAACTGAGTTAACATGCTCAGAGTCACAGAGCTTAGAAGTGTCCAAGGCCAGATTTGAACTTATGGAGATGAGTCTTCCTGACTCCAGGCCTGGCACCCCATCCCTTGCTGTTGGAAAAGTATCAGGTGCTGAACATAATTAGGGTACCTTATAGCTAATAGCTGATGACACATATGCTCTGGAGTATATAAGTTGTGGGAAGGTTGCTGGACTTGATCTTGAGACATTAACCTGTGACTCTGGGAAAACCACTTAAACTTTCTGAGCCTGTTTCCTCATCTGTAAAGTGGGGGATAATAATACCTGCAGTAAAGACTTCTGGAGTTGTTTCTAGGCTTCCATGAAAATAAATAGTGCTTTATAAATCTTAGAGAACTATGTTAAAGAGAGTTAATATTGTTGTTATCTTAATCTTCTGGCAGAAATAATCACTTGTCCTAAGTAAAAGTCCAGGTAGGACTATAACACTGAACCAAAAAGACTGTAGAGAGTAGAATAAATAACTCTTAATAAAAATAAGGGATTTTGATACCATGGGACAACTCTTTTAAGTGATATATTTATGTATATATGCTAAAAAATTTTAACTATGCTAAAGAAATTTTAAAATCAAACTATTTTATGTAACATAAAAGCTAGAAAAACACACCAGAATTAAGCCTAGCCATTCCTTCTCAGATTTGTTTTTATTCCTAGCTGCAAGATCTCCAGTACCTGATTGAGAATATTTGGGCTTCCCAGTCAGCCCTCAGTGCCTGGGATGATCTCTATGATTTGGTCATTGTCAGATGGGACAAAACACAGGAATGGGCCCCATGGAATTGTATTCTCCTGACTAAAGATGAAGCAGATGCTCATATCAAAATACAGAGCTTGGAAGAGGTAAGAAAGATTAAAGTATTATTTAATTTCAAATTCAAGGGCAGTTTGGGGGCAATTGTTTTGATAATTTATTAAAGTTAAAATTAATTGCTTTCAGATTGCATATTCTGAAACCTAGATGGGTAGCTGTGTTTGAAGACAGTTGACCAGTTAATCAGTAAGCACTAGAATTAAAATACAGAGAATGAAACAGTTATTTACTTTCATTACAATGAGGGGAGAGAAGTTGATATATAAAAATACACATAGTATAAATATAAAGAGAAAAACCATAAGCTGAGAAAGTAGTTGATACTATGTAGTTAGGGAAGTAGGAAACCAATAATTGGGGAGATCAGGGAAGTCTTTCAGTAGAAGGTGGTACTTACGTTAGTCTTGAAAGAAGACAAAAGAGATTATGTGAGGTGGTGGCAAGGAGAGAGAGTTGGTTCATTTGAGGCCTGGGGGATGGTGAAGGCAAACTCATGGACATGGAAGATGGAGGGTCAGGTATGGGGAAGAGAGAGTAGGATTGTTTAGCTTGAATACCAATTCACATTCCTACCTCTGCCTCTAGTTTCCTCTGTGACACAATCTCTCTGTACTTCCATTTATCAGCAATTTGGGAATAATTTCGGTCTTTATAGTACTGCTATGAGACTATGATAACAAATAGCAAAAAACTTTCAAAGTCATAAAGGGTTATTAGTTCATAGATGTTAAAAGCAGGTAGAGCATCAGAGATTCATAGATCTAAATCTAAAGGGACATAAGGAGCAGATTGTGTTACCAGGTAGATAAAATATGAACCTAGGCCCTCTGATTCTCAAGCTAGAGTTCTTTCTGGACTGTATTGTCTTTTCTGATGTTTCATTTTTTAGTGATTAATACATTATGTAACCTCACCCACCTACATATATATATCTTACAACCTTCTCATAACTTAACATACAAATACAAGTCTGTAAAATTGAATAGTCAACATTTTCCTATTTCCAGTTTAAATAGAATAGTTGTTTAAATGATAATAGTTCATTCTTCAAACACTTTTTTGATCACCTACTTTGTGCTAGATACTGTATTAGGCTATAGGTTTATGAAGATAAAAATGAAATAGCCCATGTCTTTCTGGGGAGATGACATTTCCATATCTAAGTACAAACACAATTGATATTAGGTGGTTTTGAAGGAAACTAGGCATTCTAAGGGGAGGAGATGGGGCTGGGGCAGCCCCTTTGCAAAAGCATAGAGCTAGGGAATGGAATATCATGTGTGAGGAGTAGGACTGAACTCTAGAATGTGGGAAGGGGAGCAAGGACAATAAGCCCAGGATGGAGAATGAGCTCTACACAGATGTTAGAGATTTTAGTTGTATAAAAATATTTTCTGAATTGGCTTCATATATATCTCTGCATGGCTCATTGAGCCTTTTGTAATAGCAGTGTCATTCTTTCCATGTCTGAAAGATCTCCTTCGGACAGCATCTTGGAGGAAGGCTCCTAATAAGGTTGGAGAAGTAGCTCAGGATCACTGGTTCAGATCCCACTCAGATTGGCAGTGGCGGAAGTTCTGTCTATCATTTCTTTTTGTTAAGACAATTAAATTTGAAGAGTCCCTAAATGTCAATGCTTATTGGTAGTTTTAGAAATCCAGAATTAAATTAGCCCCCAGAATAAATTACATTCTTACTCTTGAGGGCAATCTCTAAAAAGTGTCCTGGAGATTCAGGGTTTATATCAAAATTTACACAGCAGAGTATGAAAATTAAAAGAAAACACCCTAAAATTGATTGAAATATGAATACTTCCTTATGATGGTTCTCAATGTATTAAAAATGGAATTGCTGTAAATGAAAAAGGTTTATAAATATGAACCTTTGCATCTATTTTCCTGAGGTTTAGTCATTAAAGAAGTACCTGAAATTGGAGAACCCCATAAGTTTTCTTATATTACAAAGTCATACTTCACTTTAACTGGCAATCATTGTGATAGAATATAGATTTAATATGGTCACCTAGTTTCAGGGCCCCATTATTCATTTGCTTCATGCTACTATAAATGATAGAAGCATTGCAAAAATGAAATATCATTTATTATTTCTAAATTTGAAGTCAGGGATGAAATTGGTAGAACATGTTAATGAACAGATTGGAGGAGTCCCTGTTCCAAGGGAACTCTTTCCCTGAAGGCCAGAGATGAGACCAGAGAGCGTATTCATGCATTTAATTCAGAAGGAAGTTTGACTCCTCAGCAGCAGAATTGCATTCTCTGTCCACCATTGATCGATCTCAGCTGTCCATAATTCCATGAAAGATGTCACTTGAGGGAAAATAAAGCAAATACTTTTCAAATAGTACTCATTTTGAGCAGATTTTCTTATTTGTCTGCTGTATGTGTGTAGGATTAGGGACCATTGCGATTCATAGGTTTTTGTTAAATTGAATTTTAAACTTATTTTCCTTAGACTATTAAGAGGCATAAGGGTGCAATGGAGAAAAAACCCTGGTCTTGCCACTGCTACCACTTCCTGGATGATTTTGAACACATCTCTTTCTCTTCCAGAGGTTTAGTGTTCTCATCTATAAAGTGAGGGAGGGGTTCCCAGGCAGTTTCTAGCTCTGATATAACATGGTTCAGTGAGGTATTGTGATTCATTGAGTGGAGAGATGGCCTTGAAGCCTGGAGACCTTGGTTCTGACCCATGCGTGGTTGCGTAGCCTCTCCTTCTCTTTAGGGCAATGCCTTAAGTTGGCTCTGAGTTTCAGAGAAGGTACTGGGGCAGAAAAAAGACAGTCGAGTCCTATCCCCAGCCTTTTAAGATTAAAAGAATGTTCCCGCAGGCCACCTCACTGATTCTTACCACCCATTGCAAGGGGATGATGGGGTAAATTTTGTGAAAAATGAACATGGAACCATGTCTCCCAGTAGATTCTGCTATTCTAAGTCCATGGCTTTCTCCACTGCACTGTACTTCTGTATTCTCCTTAGGGAATGAAATAAAGATCACAGTAGTGTTAAATATTATACTTAATAAGGCAGATTGCCTCATAAACGTTTAGTCACCAGAAATTTAGTCAAGACTATGGGTGTCATCTCATTTAGGACAGTGTGGCCTAGAGTGAACCTCTTTCCCAGAGCTGAGATTCCAATGCTGCTTCAATTAATCCACATAGCTCCCTTTGTGTATTTAATCTAATTACTGCAGTATCAAATTAAATGTTCTATTTGCATGCATTTCTAATTTTAGGATGCCAATATGATTGGATTTCTGTAAGTAGAGCTTCAGTTCCAAACCAGGCTGACTGAAAATATTTCCTATAATTATGGTTTGAGGCCAGTGTGATATAAAGCATTTGCATTCAATTTAGAAAGAACAAGAAAGTCTTCTCAGTTTATCTTTGTTTGCAGGTTTAAGGATTTCCAGACATCTCTTAATTTATAGGCTGTATTTGCCCACTCAAAATTTAGGAAAAATAATCACTTCCTTTTTCAGAAACTAAACTTGAATGAGGGCCCATAACCATGATAAGGAGATAGAGAAACACAATACAGAAATAATTCTACTTTATGAACTTTTAGGAAAAAACACTTTGAATACTCTCTATAACAGAGTTGTTAATATGTTAATATAGTGAGTTGGGGATAGGGCTAGGGGAGATAGAAATTAGAGTTTCAGTTCCAACCTATATTTGGTGCCACTGATATTTCTGTCCTCCCCCCAAACTGAGTATGTGTCCCAAGAAGTGAATTGACTTGTTTAAGCCTATCTCAACTTTATTCATTTGAATGGGATGCCCATTGCCTTCTGACACAAATAGATACTGCTTTATCATTTAACAGAAAAAGGTTAAAAGCTTGTTTCTCCCTGAAGCTTGTTCCATTCTCGTACATTTGCCTTTGGGATTGGAAAACCCCATTTTAGTTGATGTTAGGCTTCTTAACCCTTAACTACAGCTATCTGCAGAAGCCATCACCCAGCCAGGCCCATTTCTTCTTACTTGATCTAATAGTCAAATCCCTTTGATTGTTGCTGTAAAGTTCCCAGGCAACTAATGTGTGTTGGTCATATACTTGATATATTTGAAGTTCTACGTAGTTGGTATTAAGATTAAGCTTTTCTAACTTGATTTTTAAATTTTTTTAAAAACTTTGTTTTTACATTACAAAAACTTCTATATTGCTTCCACTCCATAAGAACTCTTGTAACAAAAGAAAATAATTAAGCAAAAACTAACAAAAAAGTTTATACAACATTTCATAGCTGTAGCACTTCCAAGCTTTTTATTTTTAAATGGGTATTTTTAAAAACTTGAACAGAAATCCATTTTTTTTCTCCTTGCCACTGCCATCTCATTAAACAAAAGAAAAAAACCCCAAATTCTTTGTAACAGATATGTACAATCAAGCAATACCAATTTCCTCATTGGCTATAATATGTGTGTGTGCTGGGGGTGGGGTGTGGACTGCTTATGTATTGCAAGGAATATATATATATATATATATATATATATATACACATATGTATACATACACACATATATATAAAATTATATATGCTAAATCTAATACCTCTATCAAGAAATAGATGGAATATATATTTTATCAACTGGCATTGTAAAGATCTTGAGGGGGTATTTATCCTTATAGTGTTGTTATTATGAAAATTCTTTTCCTGATTCTGTTCATTTTCTTCTTCAACTCTTTATCAACCTATAAAAGTAGATAGAGTACTGATCAGACTCAGGAAGATCTGTGTTCAAAACTAGCCTTGGGCTCTTGAAAGTGATTCTGGGCATGTCACTTAACTTCTGCTTGCTTCTATTATCTCATGGAAATCTTAATAGTTCCTATCTTCTAGGGATGTGAGAATAAAATGAGATAATATTTGTAAAATGTTTTTCCATTTTTAAAAACATTATATAAATTCTAGCTATTATTCAAAATTGTTCATTTTAAAAAATATTGATATTATAATTTATAAATTGTTCTGGTTCTCCTTATTTCATTCCATATAAGTTTATATATCTTTCCATATCTCTTCCTTATTTCTTGCAGCAAAATAATATTCCATAACATTTCTATACAACATATTGTCTCAATATAATCTCCTTGTCCACTGTCTTTGATACACTTTCCATTGAAAGCTTGGGTGCCTGGTAGAGAGCTGGGTTTCCTGTCCTCTCCCAATCAAATGTATAACCTTGGGCATATTATTTAACCTCTTTGGAATTCTCTTCTCACCTTTGTAGAATGACATCTAGACCACTCACCTCCTGCCATTGTGTAAATTCAATTGAGGCAATACACAACAAAATACTTTGAAAAGTATAAAGTAATAATCACTAGTATTTATGTACTCCAGTAACTCTGCCAAGAAAATCTCACTTAGGGGTCAGATAGGGCTGAAAATGAATAAACATTAAAAATGTCAGACTTGAGGAAGTTGTATTTTATTCTAGAGGAATACCCTTAAATGTTTTTGAGGAGAGGGTTATGTTGTATTTTTGTTTGTATTATTCATTTTACTATGTGAAGAATGAACTAGCAAGGAGTCTCTAGCTTCAGGATATATATTTGAAAGATAGACCCCATATTTATTTCATATATACTTATAAAAGCCTTGTTGTCTTCTCCTTTTAGAAAATAAACATCCTTCAAGTAGTGATTGTTTCATTCCCTGTTTTTATATCTGTAGTGCCTTCATATAGTGGAGGGTACATAATAGACCCTTAGTAAATACTTGTTGATTGATTAATAATGGATAGTATGAGAAAGATTTTGTTTAGACTGCTTCTTATGAGGTATGTGAATTTTTTACTTCCTTCTTCCTTATTTTCCTTATAAGCTAAATGAGAATAATACTTGTAACATCTACCTCATAGGATTAATGTGAAGCTTAAATAAGATAGCAGATATCCTGTACTTTGCAAACTTTAAAGGGGCATATTCATATTAGTTATTTTTCTCTATCTATCTAGCTAGCTGACTGTCTATCTTTCATCAGCCTTGGTATTCCTCCTCACCACTCCCTCTGCCTGAAAGATTTGAGGATGAGTCAAGAACTCCAAAATCCCCATTTAAGAAAGAACACCACTCAGACATCCCATTTCTCCTCTGGTTATACTGTTAAGGTCCAGTTAGACTAGCTGCTCAGGATGTGTTAGGTTACTGCCAGCTAGCCTATCCTTACCCAGGCAAAGTCGAAGGGGCAGAGGACAAGGATAACAAGTTCTCCTTAAAGTTCTCCTAGATCTCCAAGTTCTCCTTTTATTAAACCAAATACAAGTACTTAAATATCCTCTCCAGTCCCTGGTCCACTCCCACGGCACTCTACAATCAACCAGTAAAATAAGGCTCCGGTCTTGAGGACACCAGGTGATGAAAGTTTACAGTACTCCCACACACAACAGTCCCTTACATTATACTTCTATGGGACGTCTCTGATTTCTCCACCATGTCCCTGAATCTGGGTAATTTTCTTCCCCACCCCTCCCCAACTTTTCAACCTTTAATGTAGTGTCTTCTCCAATTAGATTGTAAGTTCCTTAAAGGCAGGGTCTATTTGTCTTTCTTCCCCCACCCCATTCTTTCTCTCTTCCTCACTCCTTCTCTCCTTCCCTCCTCCCCTCCTTTCCTTCCTTCCTTCCTTCCTTCCTTCCTTCCTTCCTTCCTTCCTTCCTTCCTTCCTTCCTTCCTTCCTCCCTCCCTCCCTCCCTCCCTCCCTCCCTCCCTCCCTCCTTCCTTCCTTCCTTCCTTCCTTCCTTCCTTCCTTCCTTCCTTCCTATATCTAATAATTAGCACAGTGCCTACCATGTTGACAGTTCTTAATAAATGTTTATTGACTGTCTTAAATACCCCCCCTCAAGAAAAGAGTGTGCAGAGGCAAGTACATACTTATCATCATTTATTTGAGCAATTCAGGAAATAGGATTTAAGTGGAAACCATGGTGACAATGGATGAATTGTAAAAGTTTAGGATAAGGATTAAAAAACTGGAGCTGCATCAAAGACAGAAATATTATTGAATTAGACATAATATAGTAGTTATATGGAAAGTCAAGGCAAGGAGTTCACAAAGATACTGGATTTGAAGGTAGCACAAGTCTGAAAGGTTGTTCTTTTAATTCTTAGAATTATAAACCTGGAAAATGCCTTTAGAGATTATCCATTTGTAAAAATCACCATAAAATTAAGCTCTTGAAGTTTAACTGACTTATTCAGGATCTTAGAATTTACAGAAGAGGCAGGCTAGAACCTGAGTCTTTTGACTTCTGACCCCTTTCCATTATTACCCTATAGTCTTGTCTCTTCTTCTCATAGTCAGCCAGCTAGATAAATTCACCCAGGATGTAAATTCTTTCCCTGAAAATTACATAGTCACTGGTAGAAGTCTGTTAACTTTTCAGATCATTTATCTCTAACCCCCCAACACTAAATGGTCCCCAGAGCAGAGGTATCAAATATGGGGCCCACAGGTTTCAGCCAGAACCCAATTAAAATGTAACTGGGAAATATTTAACAAAATAAAAATATGATAAAACATAAATAATGTTAATATGTGGTTTTCTAAGTCAATACAGGGCCTGGTTCCAGGAATCCTTTTTTATGTTTTAGTGATTTGCACTTTCCCCCCATTTGAGTTTGACACTACTACCCCAGAGCTCTCAAAACTTGATGTACAAGTCTAACTAATTCTTACATTGACATAAAGTCAGGTTTGCTTCTAATGCTGATATGTAGATTGAAAGAGAAAGGTACAAAGATACAGAAAAGAAATGGAGTTTCTGTAAGGAAATGTAATGAAAGGAAGCATCAAGTTCTCAATAAGTCAGTGATCACTTCTACTGCTTTGTCAAAGCAAACGATGTCTGTGATGTTTAACAGAATATGGGTTTTCTTCTCTTTCAGGGATATGAACCTGTGTTTATTCACAGGATCAGGCACAAGCACATTCTAGCTAAGAACTATTTTTCTCAGATTCCAGTGATGGCTGCATTTTTCAATCATGGTAAGGTAGAAGTTGAAAAAAGAGAAGAAAGAAAATTAAACAAAGAAGAAAGGAAATAGATAAACTAGAGAAGGAAGAAAATAAGGAAACTATAATGTCTTGAAAGCCCTCCACTTAAGGATACAAAGTTTTCCTCTGTGACTGATTCAGCAACATAACTATAATACAATGTGCCTTTTTGTAGTATTTCTTAATTATTTACCTTTGGGAATATGAGAAGTTTTTATGAAGATAAAACATCTTTACATCAAATATTTTAATGTTGTTTTATTAGTTCAAATCAAAGAATGCCTTTGTAACCATATGCACTATTTTAAAGTAAAAAGAAAATGTATTTTCTCATTATTTGAAAACTGATATTTAAATAATGCTTAAAGTTTTTTCAAAGTGCTTTATACATTATAAATTATCTCATTTGAACCTCATGAGAATTTTGTGAGCTAGGTTACTACTGGCTTCATTATGCTTGTTTTGCAGATGAAGAAACTGAGACTCTGAATTTAACTTGTTCTTAGTAAGATAACTATTAAGTATATCTGTGGTAGTATTTGAACCTAGATCATCCTGGCACCAGGACTAATCTTTTATCTACTCTAACACAGTGCCTTGGATTTTTCTAACATATTCTGTTTTTTTTTAATATAATTAAGGATTTCATAGGAAGACTTGGCTTATTTGTATTAGTCATAGTGGATTTTGCCTTGGACACTGGTACTTAGTTTGATTCTTCCCTTACTTAACTGTGAGACTTTGCCAAGTTTATCCTCTATTTCTCTGTTTCCTCATCTGTTTAATCTACATAATTATTGTCCCTGCTCATCTCTTAAGAAATGTTGTGAGAATTTTGAAGTAGAATCTTTCCTTGCTTATTAAATGCCCTCCTTGCTTGAGAAATTTTCTGAAACTCTTCTGTTATTGCCAAGGCTTCCTGAAATCAGTGGGAATAAAATATATTCATCACCTAATCAATGCCTCAAGGAATTACTTTCCTGTTCTAAATAGTGAATAAGCATAAAACAATACCAGTTAAATGACAAGCAAATAGTAAGACAATAAAGCAATAAAGTTCTAGTTTAAAACATTTTTTCTTTGAAATTTTATTTTATTTTTCCAGTGATAGTTTTTCAACATTCATCCATTTACAAATGTTTGAGTTCCACATTTTTCTATCTCTCCCTTCCCTCTCCCTTCCTCATGGCGGCATTCTGTTGTACATTTATGTTTTGAATATTTCCATATTAGTCATGTTGTGAAAGAAGAATTAGAACCAAGGGGAAAGAAAAGAAAACCTGAGAAAGAAAGAAAATACATAAAAGAAGTTTAAAAAAGTGAACATGGTATGCTTGACTCTGCATTCAGACCCTATGGCTTTATCTCTGGATATGGATGGCATTGTCCATAGCAAGACTTAAAATTGTCCTTGATCTCTGAACTGCTGAGAGGAGCTACATCCATCATGGGTGATCATCTCACAACACTATTGTTTATGTGTACAATATTTTCTTGGTTTGGCTCCCTTCACTCAGTATTAGTTCATGTAAGTCTTTTCATACTTCTCTAAAGCCTCTTCATTCATGATTTCTTACAGAACAATAGTACTCTATTACATTTATATATCATAATTTGTTCAGCCATTTCCCAATTGATGGATATCCCATCAATTTCCAATTCTTTGCCACTATAAAAAGAGCTTCTAAAATATTTTTGAACAAGTGGGACTTTTCACATTTTATATGCTTTCTTTTGGATATAGACCCAGTATTAGTATTGCTGGATCAAAGTTTTATTGCTCTTTGAGATAGTTCCAGATTGTTCTCCAAAATGGCTGGATCAGTTCACAATTCCACCAATGATGCGTTAAGGTCCCAATCTTCCCATATCCCCTACAACATTGATCATTTTCCTTTTTTTTGTCATCTTAGCCAATCTGATGAGATGGTACTTAGTTGCTGTTTTAATTTGCATTTTTCTAATCAATAATGATTTAGAGCATAATTTAAAAAAATTTTAGAAAGATTATATTTATTTTGAGTTTTACAATTTTCTCCCATTCTTGCTTCCCTCCTCCCACCCCACAGAAGGCATTCTGTCAGTCTTTACATTGGTTCCATGTTATACATTGATCTCAGTTGAATGTGATGACAGAGAAATCATATCCTTAAGGAAGAAAAATAAAGTATGAGATAGTAAAATTACATAATAAGATAATGTTTTTTTTTTCTAATTTGAAGGTAATAGTCTTTGGTCTTTGTTTAAAGTCCATAATTCTTTCTCTGGATACAGATGGTATTCTCCATTGAAGACAGCCTCAAATTGTCCCAGGTTGTTGCACTGATGGAATGAGCAAGTCCATCAAGGTTGGTCATCACCCCCATGTTGCTATTAGGGTGTACATTATTTTTTTTGTTTCTGCTCATCTCACTCAGCATCAGTTCATACAAATCCTTCCAGACTTCCCTGAATTCCCATTGCTCCTGGTTTCTAATGGAACAATAGTGTTCCATGACATACATATACCACAGTTTGTTAAGCCATTTCCCCAATTGAAGGACATTCACTTAATTTCCAATTCTTTGCCATCACAAACAGTTGTTATGAATATTTTTTGTACAAGTAATAGTTTTACCCTTTTTCATAATCTCTTCATGGTATAGACGCAGTAGTGTTATTGCTGGATCAAAGGGTATGCACATTTTTGTTGCCCTTTGGGCTAGAGAATAATTTTTTTAAAGAAAGATTTTATTTATTTTGAGTCTTACAATTTTTCCCTTAATCTTGCTTCCCTCCACCCACCACAGAAGGCAGTCTGTTCATCTTTACATTGTTTCCATGGTATACAATGATCTAGTTGAATGTGATGAGAGAGTAATCATATCATTAAGGAAGAAAAATAAAGTATAAGTGATAGCAAAATTACATAATAAGATAACGGTTTTTAAAGCATATTTTCATGACTATAAAAACTAATTTCTTCAACTGAAATTGCCTGTTCATCTCCTTTGACCATTTATCAATTCAAAATGACTTGTAATCTTATAAATTTGATTCAATTATCCATATATTTTAGAAATGAGACCTTTATCAGAAACACTAGTTGTGAAAATTGTTTCCCCTAGCTTTCTGCATTCCTTCTAATCTTGACTTCCTTGGTTTTATTAGTGCAAACCCTTTTTAATTTAATATAGTCAAAATCATTCATTTTGCAGTCTGAATTGTTTTCCTGTTTGGTCATAAACTTCTCCCCTTTCCATAGATTGCACAGAGACGGTATTTCTTTATCTTGTTAATTGGTTTCTGATAGTTCCTTTTTGTCAAAATCCTGTACCCTTTTTGACCTTATCTTGGTGTGAGATGTGAGGTATATTTAGTATTTGCCATACCATTTTCCAATTTTCCCAGCAGTTTTTGTTAAATAGTGAGTTCTTATTCCAGAAGCCTAATGTCTTTGGGGTTGTCAAACAGTAGATTACTATAATCATTTACTACTGTATCTTGTGTACCTACTCTAATCTATTGGTCCATTACTCTGCTGCTTTATATATATAATTTTAGATCTGGTATAGCTTTTGATCCATTCCCTTGATTGATATTCTTATCCTTTGGTTTCTCCAGATGAATTTTGTTACCATTTTTTTCTAGCTCTGTAAAATAACTTTTTGGTAGTTTGATTGGTACGGCATTGAATAAGTAATTTAATTTGGGTAGAATTGACATCTTTATTATATTAGCTTGGCCTAATCATGAGCAGTTGATGTTTTTCCAGTGATTTGAATCTGTCTTCTTATTTGCTTCTGAAAGAAATTAACAAAAGGTTTATTTTATCCATTTCCCACAATTTATTTAAAAAATGATTTGATGTCTAAAAATAAACTTCTATACCTTTGCTCATATATTTGCATACAGTTCAGCAATACATCCATATTACATAGATAAAGTATGCATTTGTTTGGTATTACTAATATTATAAGGTAGCTAGTAACTTTTTTGGGGGGTTTAACCTGACTAGTGACTTTCAAGTAAGGTATAACTCAGGTTTCCAAAGTGATGTTTTCATTGACTCTTAACAGTTACAGATATCGCAGGGTGAATGGGGTCTTCCATTAAGTAGTGAGTTCTCTTGTTTGAAGTCTTTAAGAAGCTAGATGACAGCTTATCAGAGTTTTTGCAGGCAGATTTCTTTTTCAGGTGCAGGATGCACTAGATGGTAGCAGAGGTTTGATTTTTGAGATTTGATCCTATATGAAATCTGTTCATTCCCTTAAATCATCCTTTTGGAGGTTCCCCTTCTTTGTCTTTTAATATTTTGTGGAGAATAGAACAATAACTTGAACATGTCTATCTGTATACTCCTTCATTCTTATATCTGACAAAGCAACCCTTTTTTCTGTTCACACAAATGCTTTATTGGGTCTTGAATACCACTTTTTATCTGAAGTCATCATTGGTAATCTGCTATAAGACGAGCCTATCATTTCTTTTTTGATTATCCTTTGGTCCTCCTGTGGTTTTGGTTCTTCTGAGCTTGTGATGGAATTGGTTAATTCAATTCACATCACTCAAGTTTAAATCTATATCTTTGTAATTTCTGTTTGTTGATATTAATTCTGCTATCTGGAGCCATCAGAACAAGTCATCCTCCACATGACAAATACTCATTTTTTTTAAAGAACAGAGTCTAGGTTCCCCTAAGTCTTTTTTTCAGACAAAATCATTCACTATCTTGTTCAGCACCCTCTTGGCACATTCAGTTTACCAGTGTTACTTCTAAAATAATGCATTTTTAAATGTACTTATCTCCCAATGTATTTCTCCCTCAGTGGAATTAAGGTTCTTTGAGACCAAAGGTCATTTTTTTGTGTTATCTTCAGTGGAGGAGGGGTGCATCAGGTAAGATTTCTTGGAGCCAGTGCCACTTGGACTAAATAAGCCTTGAAAGAGAAAATTCTAAGATGTGAATGGAGTGCGTTTCAGATGACAACATAATCACATTGAGGTAAGAGACTGTTAAGTTTAGGGACTTTAGTTGCCCAGTTTGTTTGGAATGATGAGTGTTTTAAAAAGGAAATAATGTGAAATGAGCCTAAAAAGATAAACTAAATACAGATTGTAGAAAGATAGTTTGTTTTTATCTAAGAAGTAAAAGGAAGACATTGAAAGTTATTGAGCCAGAGGAGAGGACATGCTCCTTTGTACTGTAAGAAGATTGCTTTGATGTCTTTTGTCCTTCATTCTTGAAGAGGATCATGACATCAGGGAGGTGATGTCACGACAAGCACATGAATTGGATTTGAGTGAGGAGATGCTGTGCTAAGTCACTAGGCTCACTTTCTCTTCAAGAGCCATCTAGGTCCAGTAGCCAGACATGAATCAAGATGACTTGAGAGGGCCCTGGATGGGAGGCAATCAGGGTGAAGTGACTTGCCCAAGGTCACACAGTAAGTGGAAAGTGTCTGAGGCTGGACTTGAACTCCCAAACCTCATGACTCCAAGGCCAGTGATCTATCCACAGGGCTGGCTAGCTGTCAAGAAGATTGCTTTGACAGCTATGTGGAGGGTGGATTGGTCATAATGAGACCAGTTAGTACAGTATTAATGTGGTACAAGTGAGAGATGATGAGGTCCTGAACTAGAGTTGTGGCTATGTGAGTAGAGAGAAAGGATGTGAGAGATTTTGATAGTCTTAAAACATATTGAGCTTTTGGATTGAGACAACTAACACTGCCGTGGTCACTGAGAATGCTATCCCACAAATTTTGCCTAAAGTCCCCTCTGACATTTTCTGAAAACTTCCATTTATTCTAGCATCACCCTGCTTCTGACATCTGACATCAGAGATAGGAAAGCAGCCAGATGCAGCTGAGTGAGAACCATGTCTTCCCTCTTAAAAAAACATGATCTTTGGCTTTCTCAGTGAGCTACTCATGCATCCAACCACTGATTAGAAAAGATGGAGAGTTGAGAAATGGAGAGATGGAGAGCATGTGACATGCCTGAATGAAGCCTCTTTGAAAGACTATCATTGACCCCTTTCTTCTGTGGCCTGAAGACTATTGCATTGAGGCCCAGTTGTAGGTCGCTCTTCTGAATCACAGTTGTATCCTTTGCCCCAAATTCTCTTCCCTAATTATCGCTATTTTCCCATGCTCTTGGTTTTTTGACTTGACCCTCTTCTAATTTGTCTTCAAAAAGCATGATAATAAAATTCCTATTGCTTTATGCATTACTGAAATTTCTGTTTATTCTGTTGAACATCTTCTAAGCCTCATAGCCACTGGTAATGTCAGGGGTAGAGGCATTATGGATGTTGAGTCAACAGAGCAGCTTGACAATGGGAAAAGCAAGGGATAGGGAGATGGCAAGGATGTCCTATGGTTATGCCCCTGAGTAATTGGAAAATTAGAAAACCTGTGGAGGAGGAGGGAGGTTAAAAGGGGAGAAAAGTTCCACTTTTGCATTTGCTGAGTTTGAAATAACTATGGGACAGTTAGTTGAAAATATTTAGCAGATAGCTGATGATGTGGGATGGGTGCATAGAGTAGAGATGAGGGCTAGATTTATAGATTTGGGACTTATTAGCAGAGTAATGATATTTCAAAAACATTTGAATAGGTGAGATCACCAAGAGAAATAAAAAAGCCTAGTATATTTGGTCTTAGGGAGTAAGAAATGAAGAGACATGAGACCAAAAAGAAGCAGTCAAAATCTATAAAGAAATTCTGGGGAAAAAAGTAGTTACTGAAGCCAAAGGAGAAATGGCTTCTAAGAGAAGCAGATCAAAAGCATCAAAAGCCTGCAGAGGTCAGAGTATGGGGGTAAAAGAAAAGACTTAGAAGTAAGTCTAGTTGGTAACTTCATAGTGGAGAGTTTCAGTAGAGTGTTATCAAACCTGAATATGATGGATTGAACATGAGTAAGGTGATAAGTAAAGAAAGGGAGCAGATAATTCTTTTAATAGTTATTAATTACCTTCTAGACATAGAATTATATTGTCTTCAAAAGTAAGAGAAACCTCATGAAAAATAATGTGAGAGAAAAAGGTGTGTTTCAATCTGGGGAGCAGATAATTCCTGAAACTTGGCAGTAAAGCAAGTTCAAAGGATTAAGTAAAGGTTTTTAAAGGCTCAAGAGGAAATAGTATTGAACGTATAGATAGAATGGAAATTATATCTACATAGCTATTTTTCATATGAATTTCTCCCCTCCCCTCTTCTCCCCTGCTCCCCTCCCCTCTCCCTCCTCTCCCCCCACTTCCCTCCCCTCCTCTCCTTCCCTCTCCTATCCTTTCCCTCTCCTCTGGATAGGTTCCAGGGGAATCTACTTCTTCCTCAGAAAATAGAACAAAGAAGGTGAGAATAGATGGAGATACAGAAGAACTTAAGGGATGGAATAGAAGAGCTGAGATAGCCAGTGATAGATGGACTTGATTTCCTTGGTAAATGATGTCATTTGTTGAGAGAGAGGTGATTGTGAATGATTTAGGGGGCTTGAGATGGTAAAAAGTTAGGAATCATCATTTGTGGATGGCATTATAGTAATTTGGTAAAGAGTAAAGGTATTTCTATGCAACAGTGAGGGTCTGTTTGAGATTAAAATGGATTTTTAATGCACTTCATTGGCTTGCTTGTTTTCCTCTGATGGCATTCTGCAGACATAGGATTAAGAATAGAGAAAATAAATGATAGTAGGGGTAATGGAGGATTGAGGATGACTATGTAAGTTGAATTGGTCAACTATAGTTGACAAGAAAAGTGAAGCAAGAGTCAAGAATGATAGGCTAGAAGATCAGGGTGGACCAGAGTGACTAGATAGCATGGTAAAAAAATTATTCTTATACATATATTATCTGATCTAAAGGAGCTCTGTTATAGGTTTGGGTGATAGCCATTACAAAAATATTTGATTTTTGAATCTGGTCAGTGACTCAGTCTATCACATAACCACACCCAAGGTTTTGCTAGTGACCTCTTATTTGTCTAAATGGGAAAGTGGTAGGCTGTTTGGAAGCAAGTAGAAATAATTACACATTTATAAAATAAGAAAAGGATTAGAAAATATCTTTTCACCTTCTTGATGCAGGACATGAATCATAATTTTGATTCTGATATCACTGCATTTGTGAATCTTTTGGCTTATCAGACAATTGCCATGTTCTTCTCTAGGCCACATAAGGTAATGTTTCTGAGAAGTCAAAGCCAGGTTTTCTTTTAAAGGAAATTTTGTTTTCCTGTGGAAAAGGAAAGTTTAATTTATTTAAATTTGATTCATCTGGAGACATAGAATGACATATAAATTGTCTTGGAGATCATTTAAGTCTGACCTGTTCATTTTTCAAAACAAAACTGAAACTCGTTGAGTTTAGAAGACCTTCTCAAGGTCTGTATACTGAGGGCCCTAATCTTCAGAGAAAGTTTATTTATCATGTTACTTGTTTCAAGTTCAATTTATTCCCATTAGATGTCAGTTCTAGGCCTTGTGAAACTAAACAGAAATGATGAAACCAGTGCACCTTGTGAATCAGGGTGTTTCCTGCTGAGGGTTTGAATTAGAATTTCATGATACACATTTTAAAATGTCACTTGCTGCCCTTAAAGAACATTCATACACTAAGTTCGCCATAATAGAAGGATAATTTCAAAAGGTGCTTTCTAAGTGAGGTTAGATTTCACAGACAACTATGAACAAACACTTAGTTAAAGTATTTTAAATTTCTTGGCCTGGGGAGAATTGGGGTAATCCCTCTGACAGTCAGATTTTCTACAACATTTTCTATACTAAAATCCCAGAAGGCATTGTGTGATCATCATAAAGTGCTCCAACTGTGTAGAGGAAAACAGACAACATGCTAATCCAAAGATGACTATTTTAAAATATCTTCAACTCAAACTTTAGGTTCTACATTTCAGGATATATTATTTCTATCTTCTTTCCTAGATCCACAGATTGCTATAGAGATATGGGACCACAAAAGGAAGTTTTACCCAAAATGAACCACTCAGTAACCATCTGTTAGGGTCACTGAGACAGTAAAAATGCCTCTTTTTCACATTCTCTCTGGGATTGCTGTTAGTTATGTTTGTGAAGTTTTTTTTTTTTAAGTGGGTGTTCTTCCATAGGCCCTAGAAACATAAAGCAGACTTTAAATTTACAATCTTGAACACTAACACAGACATCCTAAAAATATTTTTGCTCAGATCTCAGAAGGTAGCATTTTTACATGGAAACACAACTCTAGTTGTGAGGCACATGGAAATCAAATTCAGAAGGACTGGATTTCTTGCTGATTCAAGTGACCCTCTGTGGAAATAAATTTGGGGAAAGTACAAATGAATCAATCTTGAGCAGACAGAGTATAAAAACCTCATACATGTCAGCAAACATTGCTCTTCTAGCCCTTCAACAGGCAATTTAGTATAGACTGTGCTTTAGGAATGAATTCCTAAATTGAATTATAGACTAAAAATAAGCAATGATGGAAAGAAAGTGAAATGAATTCTTTTTTTCTCCCATTACTTTGAAGTATTATTATCTTTCATCCATCTGTACTTGTAGGAGTGTTATTCCTTTTTTAAAAAAAACAATGTTTGCTTTTATGTATTTCTCTTTCTAGGACAATATTCCTCTGAAAAGTCAGATAAATACTTTAAGAAGGAATTTGTATCTTTCCCAGGTTTGAACTGGGAAGAATCAAGAATAATTGTAAATGATCTGCTGGGCTCTTCCCCAGAGTAGCTGCTAGGGGGGACAGAACCGTAGGGATTCTCTTCTCTTCCTCCCCCAATCTTGTTAAGTGATCTAGGGCAGAGGAATAGGCAGTTTTGGGGTATTTCTCTATTCTGCTCTGATTTTCATAACTATTCCTCATGATCTATCCTTTGAGGTGAATAATTTTTTTTCACAGGTTAAAGAACTTTGCTTTTTCTAGAAGTTCCCAAATGCATAAAGTGTATATAGTGTTTTTACCACCATGATTTCTTGAGTTTTGTATCCCATTATTCTACAGCATTTCTTTAGGAAAAAACTAAGACTTCAGTGAAAATGACGGCTGAAAATGCATTGTTCAATCAGCTCTATCCTCCTCCTACTCTTCTTGGCTTCCTGCTAATTCTAGTACTTGACAGTTGTCAATAATCTTCCTAAGCTGAATTTATCTTCCCCAAATTAGAGGCAACAGGGTAATTTTAGCAGGACAGAAGCTCCACTAATTTTTGCTTTTCTAATTTGCAAAGTCAATACTTCTCAAAACTTCAGGACATTTACCCTATTTATAAACAAAACCAATTTAAAAAAGGAGTTATAATGAGGTCAGTCAAAATTACTTGTATAAAATATCTTAGGAAGTATCAGAAAGTACTTAAATGAACTTATTGGCTTACTTTGTACCTCCTCATTCCCCTTCAACTTGTTTCAGAATGACACTAACTGGGATGTTTCCATAAGTGTGAGAGCTATTCAATGTCTCTTCAAGGTCACTGAACTGGGAATCAGTTCTTATGCTACTAACTGAATGTGTGGCCTTGGACATGTCACTTTATCTCTCTCTTCATTTAAATAAGGTTGTACAGCATGCTATTTAGTACTTCTGCCGCTTCCAAAAATTCTATAAGTCATAGAAATTAGGAAATGGCCTTACAGTTTATAAAAAGAATGAAACTAGCTTTAGCATGAGACAAAAATAGAGTCCCTTCCAACTGAAAAAGAATCCCTATCTGTTCTGACTTCTCTCTGTTTTCTGTTTTATTGTTTTGGGGAATAAAAGACAGAGATACAGTGGACTATTTTTAGGACTAATTCCTTGCCTTTGCTATTTATTTCAGATTTTTAATAACACTATTGTTTTGGCTAACACTTGATCTTTCTCCATCTGTCACTCCACCCATTTCCTTTTTACTCTTGTAAATGGCTCTTAACACAAATTTCATTAAGTAAACTGATTACCCCCCCCACCCCCCCCACCAGAAAAGGATAAAGCAAGGAAATAGCCTAGAGATTGGATAAGTTATGATTTAACACAGTTTCAAAAATTCATTATGGCTATTACTTAGGAAGATATCTGGCAAAATTATATTTTAAATAAAAGCCACTTTTGCCAGGCATTTTCATCTGCTCTCCTGTATTTCTGGAATGTTCTTTCCTCCTCATCTCTAACTCTTGTATTCTCTTGTTTTTTCTTGTTTTTCTGTTTTCCTTCAAGTCCCAATTAAGAATAAAGAAAAGAAATAAAAAAGAAAATTCCTTCCTCCTATAAGAAACTTTCCCATATTCTATTCTAGTTGTTTCCTCTGTTGATTGTTTCCTCCTATTTATCCAGTATCTAACTTATTGGTACATCCATGTTTGCGTGAAGCCTTCTTCCACTGACTGTGAGCTCCAGGGGGCAGGGACTGCCTTTCTTCACAATTCCAGTGCTTAGCTCAGTACCCAGAATGTAGGTCCTTAATGAATACTTATTGATTAATTGACTGAGTTGGACATTTGACAGTCCAAATGGCTACTTGGACTGTCAAATGTCTACTTCAGTTAGTTAGTAACTGCCAAGGTGACTTTTTCTTTCAGTTGGACCCTTAAGGACAGATGGTTTCCATTCATTTGTACTCTATCCTTTCCTTTTTTCCCTCTTCTCCCCCCACCATTAGACTAACTTGGATTCTACTAGTGTGTCCAGAAGTCTTTGTGTCTACCAGTCAAAATATATTTTATTTGCTCTACCTACTCATAGCTATCATTCAGATATGCTTATGTCAGCATCATTATAGTAAATAATTTAACTAGAATAGATAAAAATTGTAAAAGTACAAATATTACTCATATTAAAAATTCCATTTGATCCCCAGAATGAGCCCTCCCAAGTGGAGAAACCCTTTCCACTTCTCTTTTATCTAGTCCAAAGATGAACTAACCTGGAAGGTCAACATTTTATTTTTAAGACTTCTTGTCTCCCAGTGACAAAGAGGAAAATATATACAGTTAACTTGGAACTAGTTTAGAAATCATTGCAGATGCTTCTGTACTTCTCCTGCTCACAGCTGCATGGGCTCATGGGGTAGAAGGATGCTAGCTCTAGGATCTTGGAACATCACTGGGCTTCCGTCTTTCCCTGTAACTGCAGTTCTCTCAGTGTGAGAGCAGTGTTGATAAAAATGCCCCCAAAGCTAGTAACTACTTATTTGGACATGCCTTGTTGTCAGAAATCAATGCAAACAGCAGAGAAGAGACGGATGTGGAGCCCACCAAATTCTTTTATCTCCTTCAAAGACCAAAGGCAGGGATGTGGGTCTATTGTCACTGCCTACCTACAAATCTGTCAATCCAACTCAAGTCTAATTTTATGCTCCTTTGTATCTCAAGCTGATGAGAAAAAGCTATCCCCTTCCCCCTATACTTAAGTAAGACAAGCTATTCATAAAATGATCATACAAAGCACCAATGCAGTTTTTCTTTATGGTGGTTGTAATATCAACTGGTATTTTCACAATTATTTAATAAATGCGCTATACTTATTCTAAGGAGATATTTGGTTGTGAAATTGAAAGTAAACACATCAGACTGGGTATTTGCTTCTCTAGTTTGTAATAGTTTTATGTAAATAAAGTTTCCTGGGAAAAGAAACCTGTTCAACAGGTACCAAGACAAAAAGCTCATAGTTCCTTTCATTCAGTTATCTAAATTGAAAGTTTTGAACTATGTTTTAAACTTTTTTTTCCCCTGGGAATTAGATGAAAGTAGTACTACTTTCTCAAAAGGTCATTATCAATGACCTTTCCTTGTTTCTTCACACCACTCGTCATTTAGATGTTTGAATTGCATGATAATTATTCAAAGCATATTCCTTGGAAGGTAAAGTTCAAAATAGGCTATTATTCTTGTATTATTCTTGTAAGATTTAACTTATCTCACTTTATCTGAATGCAGATGCTTACTTTGAATTATGTTGTTTTTTTTTTTTGCAAGGCAAGTGGGGTTAAGTGGCTTGCCCAAGGCCACACAGCTAGGTAATTATTAAGTGTCTGAGACCGGATTTGAACCCAGGTACTCCTGACTCCAGGGCCGGTGCTTTATCCACTGTGCCACCTAGCTGCCCCCTTGATATTGAATTATGAACACTTTCAACAATTATATATAAGATTATTACCTCAATTCCAGTGTTTTATGGTTTTCAGTTCTCAATGCAATATATTTGGGAGAAAAAATTATTTTGGTTCTTGACATCTTTTTTTTTTTTTTTTTAGATTTTTCAAGGCAATGGGGCTAAGTGGCTTGCCCAAGGCCACATAGCTAGGTAATTATTAAGTGTCTGAGGTTGGATTTGAACCCAGGTACTCCTGACTCCAAGGCTCTATTCACTGTGCCACCTATCCACCCAGTTCTTGACATCTCAGTCTTCACCAGAGTCCTCATTAATTATGGACATTATTCCTTTATCCTTTGGTTATGGGGAAAGTACTATAAAAATTTGATATCTTTCTATGGTATTTGTTTAGATTAATGGTACCATTTCTAGTATTGTGAATGAGTACTACAAGTGCTGAAGAGGCCCTAGGAATTATCAATAGAGAAGAAGAAATTGGATCAAACTTATAACGTACACTATATCAGAATTGCCAAAACAGGTGTATAATTGGGGGCCTGGAATCCAGGTCATTTGTTGAGTCACTTGATTATTATTAAAATTTTGTGGACCAAATAGTGATTGCTTCTTTAAAAAAAACTGTAGTGATAAAAAAAGGAATAGATAGCAAACTTTGGGTTTTAAATGTCACATTTCTTTCTAAGGGTCTGATAAGACATAAGGTTTAGGTTTGAATTCCAACTCTGCCACCTACTACATTAGGCAAGTCTTAAACTCTGAACCTTAGTTTCTGACATTTAAGGGTAATATCAGATTGTTGCTAAAATTAAATGAAAGAACCTATATGAATATTCTTTGAAAACTGCCAAGTGCTATACAAATCTAATGAGTAAAAATGCATAAATAGAATGCATAAATATTTTCTAGGGTATGTGAGGCAATTTAGGAAGAATATTAACTCAGGCCAGGATACTGTCAATATATTATGGCTCTGAATCAGCCAGCACTGAGACCTCTTGTAGTCACTGAGAATCCTTCAAGAGGATCCTATCCTGGTCTCATGTTAATATGAAATTGTTAATATTTTTGTAAAGCCATCAATTTATGATCTACTTATACTACTTATACTTTGTAATAAAGGACAAATATGATTTCATTAGTGTCATGAAAATCTGTGACATTCTTCCTTTTAATTTTGGTGATAAAAAAGCAGAACATGTGTTTTACATGATTATACGTACATAATTGATATGACATTATTTACCATATCAGGGAAGGGGAGGGGAAGGAGAAGGGAGAGAATTTGAAACTCAAATATTTTTTAAAACAAATATATAGGAGCGGCTAGGTGGAGCAGTGGATAGAGCATGGGCTCTGGAGTCAGGAGTACCTGAGTTCAAATCAGGTCTCTTAATAATTACCTAGCTGTGTGGTCTTGGGCAAGTCATTTAACCCCATTTACCTTGCAAAAACCTTAAAAAAACCCCAAACCCCCAAATATATAAATTTGTTTTTTTCATGTAATTTGGGGAAAGTAAAAATACTATTTAAAAATTTCAAAGGTTGGCTTTTATTTTTTGTTGCATATAGGGCTAATATCTTTGTTATTTGCATTAAAAGAACTTGCTAAGGTGAGAGTTTAGCTCTAAGTACTTGAGGGTCCTAGAGCCCCATTCTAAAGAATCTATCAAGAATCTATCAAAGGTGTTAGGGTAGAGAAAACCCCTTCCTTGGCATTCCTGATGAATCTTTTACATGAATTACTGCCATAGATCACAAGCTCTAGATTTATACTTCAGTTTTAACAATTCTCTCTTTAATTTGTCACCCCAACTACTACCATTAATTGTCCTTTCCCCACTCGGATTGGCCTTCCAAACTATTCTTGAGGGCCATGAATCCTGCTGTTTCCTTAATTCTTTTTTCCCCCTAAGGCAATGGGGTTAAGTGACTTGCCCAAGGTCACACAGTTAGATATTAAGTGTCTGAGGGCGGATTTGAACTCCAGGACTGATGCTCTATCCACTGCCCACCTAACTGTCCCTGTTTCCTTAATTTCTTTCCGTCTCTTTTAAATCAAATATAACTCTTTGTGATCCCATTTGGGGTATTTTTTGGCAAAGATACTGGAATAGTTTGCCGTTTCCTTCTCCAACTCATTTTACAGATAAGAAACTAAGGCAAACACAGTTATGTAACTTGCCCAGGGTAACACAACTGTGAGTTTCTGAAGTCACATTTGAATTCAGGAAGATGAGTCGTCCTGACTCAGGCCCAGCACTTTATCCACTTTATCCACTTAGCTGCTTATTTTCTAAATATTCATGTACAATTGCAACAAAATTCCTGGTGCTCTATACTTGGCAAAAATAAAACAAATACAAGAATGCAAACCCCACACCAATCAATCATAGAATCACAGAATTTAAGAAATACAAGGGACCAATACAAATACAGGTCCAACATCCCCAGGCCCCCTCCCAAAATCCCCTCTGGTCTTTATTTGGCTTGACCTCAAAGGAGAACCAAGAGACTCTTAAGGCAGTCCAATCCAATTTTTTCTGAAAAAAGTTTTTTTTTTATATTTTCAGTTCTTGCATCACCATAGTCATCTCATGCATCCATCCTCTTATTCCTTCTCTCCCCTAGAAAACATCCCATATAATAAATAGTATTTTTTAGAAAAGGGGGAAAAATCCAGCACAACTGATCAATTATACATTATCAAAGTCCAAAGATGTACAATGTGTAACACTGGTTCTTCTGGTTCATGAAGGGATGGGTTGTGTCCTTTCATATATTATCTTTCAAGTCCTACTCAGTCCTTACAATTTTGTCACATTAACTTTTGATTATTTGGTAGAACCAGTTTGTTCTTTTCATTTACATGGTTGGAATTTTCTTGGCTTTTGCTGACCACTCATCAGTTCATGGAGATCTTTCCATGCTTCTCTGTTTTCATAACACACAGCATTCTTTACAGTTAGAGTTTATAGTTTGCATAATATAGTTTCTATATATCAGGGGTTGGCATAAGAAATTAAATAAGAATTTTTGGAGTTTTGTGACCAGCAGTAGATGACACAGAACCTATGACCAAATTGTTCAGTAATTTTTCCTGACATTGAGCCTAGATTAGTCACTTTGTGACCCATTGATCCTGATTCTGCCTTATGAGGCTAAATAAAACACATCTAATTCTTTCTCTAGGTGATAGTCCTTAAGGCATTTGAAGACAGTAATTATGCCCCCCCTTCATCTTCTCCAACATCCCTAATTCCTTCAACTGTTCCTCATCCATTTTGAACTCTAGTGGCTTTCTATCACTTCCACAGTGAAATATAAAATCCTTTTCCTAACATTTAAAGCATTTAACAGCCTGGACTCTTCCTACCTTTCCAGACTTCTTATATTTATCCACCCCCCCCCCCAAAAAAAACCCTGCACTCCAATGATACTAACCTTTAAGCTTCTCACACATGATGATTCATATCCTGACTTTGAGTCTGTTCATAGAGATTGCCCTTCAGATCCTACCCTGGGATACTCCCTCAACTTAACTTCTACCTCTAGGCTTCTATCAAGTCTTAACTTAAATCCCAACTTTGTATAAGACCTTTCCCACCAGCCCTTGTTTTGCTATTGCCTTCTTTTGACTGACCTTCCACTGATAATATATGGTTCTTGTTTGTAGAGCTATTTTCTTGTTGCCTTCCTTTTTTTAAAATATGAGGATATTTTTATCTTTCTTTGGTACCTCCAGTGCTTATCACTATTAAAAATGATAAAATGACAAAAAAACGCAAGAAATGGCCTAAACAGTATCAAAAAAAAACATTTATGGGCAGAAAAAGAACTGAGAGATATCACAGGAGAAGTACAAGTGCTACCATGATAGCTATAAAGCACTAAAAGAACTAGAGGAGAGCTTCTAACACACTCATTAGGTTCACTCTGTAGGAGAATAATGACATGGACAAGAATTGTACAAAATCAGAAGGATTCGATGGGGTTGAGATCTATAGTGTTTCCCACTGGATCATGGATAAATGTGGATAACAAGATTTTGACTTGATGTCTATTAACTTGGATCAGGTCACTTAACCTCCTGGCCTCAGTTTCCTTATCTATAAATTAAAAGGGTTGAACAGACTTTCTAAGGGCCCTTCCTGCTCTAGACCTCTCTCTCTCTCTCTCTCTCTCTCTCTCTCTCTCTCTCTCTCTCTCTCTCTCTCTCTCTCTCTCTCTCTCTCCTCCCCTCCCCCCCATGTGCATGTGTATAGTATGTATATGACTTTCTCTATATCAGTGTCTGGCTTATAAGTGTCGGGCACTTAGTAAGTCCTTAATGAATGCTAGCTGACAATGATTTTTTAAGTTTGGACTTAGAGCTTGAAAAGCCAAATCAATACAGCATTGCCAATATGCATTTTTCTCATGGTATTCCATGTGCCATTGAGAATTTACCAGATGAAGTATAATTTTAAATATTATGTTTTATTCTATCTACCAAAAGGGGCACATGTAGCGGTGAAAATGGTCTCTCACTAAGCCAAAAATAGGTACTTTGTGGAGTTTCAATTTTTTTCTATGCCAGAAGTAAAGTTAGCTTCTCATTAGATGGAAGCAAAGCTTTAAATATTCTAAAAATGTCAAGACTGAGTATATTGAACCTGTCATTGTTAGAAGAATGATATTTTTTCAAATCTGTAGAATAATTGAGTATTTGCTGCCCCAAACTGAGATTTGACTGACAAATATCATGCAGTGGGATCTTTATATGTTTTACAGAATCAGAATGTTACACAAGAATCATTTTTTCAAGTTTTCTGATATGACCAATTCTTTTCAGAAATGAAGAATGCTCAAGATCACACAGCTAATCAGTAGTGATTCTGGGATTACAACATATGTCTCATGAATGCCAGACAATGTATTTTCCACTATTCCCCCTGCATAGTTGCTGTCCTGTGTTAGATTGAATGGGGCCCATCCAAAAGACTTAGAATCATAGAATCAAAGTTAGAAGGAACTTAGGAGATCATCTAATCCAAATCCTTCATTTTATAGATGTATAAACTAGTCCTGGAAAGGAAAAGGGACTTATCCAAAGTCAACTAGTCAAGATAGATTGCTCTATTTATATGGGTCCTTTGAGTGAATAAGACCTTGCAGAAAGAAAATATATAGAAGAGGGCTAGATTAAAAAAAAAGCATGATAGCAATGTTATGCTATCTATCAAATGCTGAGCATATACAGAACACAAAGTGTTTCACATCATATGCCATGTCTATTATCTGAAATTTGTCTTTTTAAAAATACTATTTTTTCTCAAAGGCTAAGTGATGCTGGCTGTGTTAACAGAGTTCAGTGGTAGACAATTGGCTTCCAATATTTGATAGCTCATATATATAACATATGGAAATTCAGTTTTGGCTGGTAGGATTAAAATGTATAAACTCATTTTTAAAAATAAAGTTGAAAATAAAAATAAACTGTCTTTCATTATTCAAGGTTGTTATGGGATTTCTCTGGTCCATATGGTGACTTCTAAAGATAAACTTCAGAGGCCATATTCATACATAAATTTACACTGGAATATTTCCTTCTTCCTACCCCAGAATTTTAAAAATCCAAATTGAAAGGACCCATCCAAAATTCTCAGGTTTTGTGATTGACATATACAACTGAGACCTAAATTTATTTTCATCCCACACAGAACCCATGTTTAGTGTTTGTTGCTATGAATTTTTATCTTCAAAATGAAGAAATGGTAAATGAAGGTCTCTGAAACAGGTTATGCTAATGAATGTTAGATAATTTAAGTACCTATTATATTCTAAGCTTTAGGGGATGCTGTGCTAGATTTGAGGGAAAAGAAATGGAAAAGACTACTCTTTTTTAATGAATGTTATTTTATTTTTCCAATATATACTAAGATAGTTTTCAAATTCATGCTTTTGTAAACTTTTGATTTCCACATTTTCCTACCTCCCCTCTCTACTCTCTACCCTCCCCATGACAGTGAGTAATCTGATATAGGTTATATATGTACAACCATGTTTAACATTTTTTCTATACTAGTCATGTTGTGAAAGAAGAATCAGAACCAAAGGGAAAAATCATGAGGAAAAAAAAAACAAGTTTTAAAAAGAGAAAATAGTATGCTTTGTCAGCATTCAGATTCCATAGCATTTTCTCTGGATGTGGATGTTATTTTCCATCACAAAGTAAAAGACTTTCTGAGGAACTCACATTCTAATGGGGAGGCAAAAGAAACAATTATGAGTAGGCAAGATATATTAGAAATAATCAAAAGAAGGAAGGAATTAACAATAAAGAGGATCAAAGAAGGCTTCTGAAGAAAATCAGGAGGGGGTGGTGAGGAGGGAGAACATTCCAGGACATAAGAAAGTCAAGCAAATGGAGTCAGAAGATAAAGTATTTTGTATGAAGAACAATAAAGAAACCAGTGTCACTGAAATGCAGAGTGTGGAGACAGAAATGAGATAAAAGAAAAATTGGAAGAGTAGGAAGGATCAAAAGTTTTGAATGCCTGAGGATTTTATATTTGATCCTGGGGGTGTTAGGGAAACAATGAAGTTTCTTATGTGGAAAAAGAATGACATAGATTTGTTTTTCAGGAGTATTAATTTGACAGCTGAGTCAGGAAAGGACTGGAGTGAGGAGAGGCTTGAGACAAAGAGACCATTCAGCAGATTATTTCAGCAGTCCAGGTATGAGGTGATGAGAACCTGTACTGCTAGTGTCAGGAGAGAAAAGGGGGGTGAATATGAAAGATGTTAAGAAATTAGGATTAATAGGACTTGGTAACAGATTAGATATGGGGGGGGGTGAGAGAATGGGGAACTGAGGATGACACCTAGGTTTTGTGTCAAGATTACTGGGAGACTGCTGATATTCTTGTTAATAATAGGGAAATTGAGAGGGAGATTTAAATTAGTTCAGTTTTGGACATGTTGAGTTTAAGATGTCTAATGGGACTCGCTAATTAAGATGTACCATAGGTGTTTGGAGATGTGAGTCTGAAAGTTTTCAGTTCAGTCATTTTACAGTTATGTTAGATTCTGAGACCATATTGGGGTTGGCTTGGCAAAGATATTGGAGTAATTTTCCATTTTCTTCTCCAGTTCATTTTAAAGATGAGGGAACTGAGGCATATAGAATTAGATGACTTGTCCAGGGTTAACATCTAGGAAGTATTTGATGCTGAATTTAGACTCAGTCTTCCTGACTCCAGGATTGGTACTCTATCCAATGCACCATTTAGATAAGTAGATCTGATAGTCATCAGCATGGAGATGAAAATTTAATCTATGGGAGCTGATGACATCACCAAGTGAAATAGTATAGAGGGAGAAGAGAAGAGAATTCAGGAAAGTGTTGTCTAGTGGACAGAAGGGCAAGTCTTGGAGTCAAAAGACCTGAGTTGAAGATGTCTTACACATTCTAGCTGTTTTGACCATGGATGAGCAAACCACATCTCAGTGATCCCAAGTTATGGAAACTTTGCCAGTCTGTATTGGCTCTCCTGCTCAAAAAGCTTCCATACTTCTCTGCTACCTCAAGCATGAGATATAAATTTCTCTACTAAGCACTGAAATTTTCATACTTCTGATTTTAATCTTCCTTTCTGGGTTTATTACATAATTGACCCCTTAAAGGACTCAGTAGTACAGTTAAACTGGACTTCTTGTAGTTCCTCCCACACTATACCCCATCTCTATCTATCTGCCTTTGCATAGACTGTTCTCCCAAGACTGGAAGGCTTTTCTTACCCACCTTTATATCTTAGAATTCCCATTTAAACTCAAAACTCAGTTCAACCATGACTTTGTCCAAGGCAACTTATTTCTTCCCCCTCCCCAAAAGACCTTTGTCTTTGCTTTGTATATATATTTTACCCATGCTTATATATTTCTAACTTGTTTTTTCCTATAGAACATAAGCTCCTTGAAGGTGAAGAGTTTTGTTTTTTGTTTTTGTATGCCTAGCTCTAAGTACATGAATACATTAGGCACATGATAAATGCTTTCTGATTGAGGGAGTGATTGATGTAGGTATTATAATCAGGAGTTCCCTAGAAATCACAGGTTTGCTTTCCCCACTCCCCTATACTTTGCAAAAGTACAAGAAGATTAAACTCAAATAACTTCAGATTACTTTTTCTGATCCATTGGGAAAATAGACTGTTTTCCTTAAAGGAAAAAGAAATCTGGAAAGCCTTAGTCAGAGTACCTGCAGCAGGTGTCTTGTGTTTTTGCTAGTGGAAATCAATCATGGCCTGGGGAAATCCAGCACACATTGAGAATTTTTCAAAAAGAAAATAGGAGTAATGGGAAGTGGATTTGAAGTATATTTTCATACATAGACAAAAGAAGAAAGAAAATTATTGTAGCAACCCTTTGGGAAATGAGGAATAAAACAACTGGTAAAATGTCATTGTGAGATACATTATTTCTACCTATTAAATATGAGACTGTTAACCAGAAAGTGGAGATCAGCACTTCTCTGTCTTCATTGAGAACAGAATGAAAGGAAATACTCACTTTGTAATATGAGAGATACAGGTTATTCAAGCATTTTTGACATGGAGGATTGTTAGTCAATTGAATGAATGTATTACCAAGGGAGTTTACTGAATCAATCTTAGAAAGGAGCATTTTCAAAATATATTTCCTGTCCTAATTATTATTTCTTAATTTAAAAATTAATTTAATTTAAAATTAATTTTAAAAAAATTAAAAAAATAAATTTCATCATGGAAGGTAGAGGGTTAGAAGACTGAACCATTTATAGAGGGGTTGGCAATTGTAAAATTCCAAGTATTTTAGTCTAGAGGTGAAGTGATTGAGAGCCTCAAAAGAGATAAGAACTTATTCTCTGGAGGATGTTATGGAGGTATCCTTAATAATTGACCCCCCCAAAAGAAAATGCATGGATGGCATATTTAAAATAATACTTATTTTTAATATTCATTTAAGAAAATTCCCTCTCTCTCTCTCTCTGGTCCATTCCCCACTGAGAAGGCGAGAAAGATGATACCTGTATACATGTCAAGACATGTAAAACATATTTCCATATTAGCCATGTTTTAAAAAAAGAAGAAAAATTAAGAAAGCAAAATGTTTAGAATTCAGTTCTCTGGAAGTGGTAGCTTTTTTCATCCTCAAGATGACACACTTTTAAGTTTATCTTCATTGCTAACATTTTCTCCATCACTTTTCTAAGTCTAATCATCAAAACAATAAATCAAACTCTGATTTTTAGCTTTTGCTGATTTTTGAGGAATAAATGCTCACACATGAAAATTTAGCAGTAGATCCTTGAAAGTCCTTATGAACTGGCCAAACACAACCCTGGGTGCTCCTGATTCCTCTCTTCTTGATTATCGTAGAAAAGCCACTAATCCCCCACCTAGTTCCAGTCAAGTCAGGTACTATGCCGAGGTCTCATCCAACCTTAAAAACAAACAAACCTTCACTAGATCCCGAAGTTCTCTCCAAGGTGTCATCCTCTACATAATCAAACCCCTAGAAAGGGTTTCATATATCTCCATTGCTTCCCTTTCCTCATCTCCCACTCAGTTCCCAATATGGTTTCTGGCTCCACCACTTGACCAAAACTGTTAGTCCAAAGTTACCAATAACTTCTAAATCCAATGTCATCATCCTTCTTTTCTAAGTCATTATCCTTCTTGACCTCTGTAACCTTTTTACTCTTTGGCGTCCCTCATGCCTGGAATGTTTCCATCCCTCCTCCCTTCTGTGGCATGACTTTCCTCAAAACCTAGCTCAAATCCTTCCTTTTATAATAGACCTGTCCTGTTTCCTTAGCTGCTATGATTCCTTACCTTCCACAATGAGATAATTTTCCATTTATTAGGAATATAACTTGTATATGTTATGGCTTGTATACTTCCTGCCCAGAATGTGAGTTCCTTGAGGAAAGAGGCTGTCTTTGCCTCTCTTTGTATCCTCAGCTTTCAGCACAGTGTTTGACATTGTAAGTGCTGAATAAATGCTTATTGATTGTCTAATTTGGCAGCCCTTTTCATCTTGGATACTCTCTCCTCTCATGACTTTCAACACATTTTCTTACCTGACTACTTCTCATTCTTCTTTGATAGATTATTCTTCTCTTTCTGCTCATTAATGGTGGATCTGAACATTATTGACTAGCTAGTCCAGGGCTCTGTTCAGGCTACCTTCTTTTCTCTCTCTCTCTCTCTATATATATATATACTCTCTCTCCTTTGGTATTTTAGCTCTTACAGGTTCATTTATCTTTTGCATGCAGATGGTTATGGACTTTAGATATCCAATCCTACAATCTTTCCTAAACTCCACTCAGTATTACCTGTCTCCTAAACACCTCTAATTGGATGTCCCATAGCATCTCAAAGTCAACAAGTCTAAAACAGAACCCATTATATTTACCTCCAAATTCATCTCTGCTCCAAACCTCCTCATTTCTGTTGAGGGTTCAACCATCCTTCGGATTATTCAGGTTTACAACCTTTCAGTCATCCTTGACTCTTTTCCTCAGTACCTTATATGCAATCACTTGCTAAGTCTTGTTTATCTACCATCCTAGCATCTCTTGTATTCTTGCTATAGTTTATATTTTATCATCTCCTATTTGACCTCTTTCTATAGCTTCCTAATTAGTAACTTTAATGTAACTGATTTTTATTTTGTCTCTGAATTTGTAGTTGTTGATAGAAAAAGAAATGTTTGCCCACACGTATGAAATAACTCAATTAACCTTCTTGGAAGAATATTCTAAATTCAATATGACAAAATCATAGGATTATAGATTTAGATCAGGAAAATAACTTAAGTTCATCTAGTCTAATTCACTATCTAACAGATGAAGAAACTGAGACCCAAAGAGGTTAAGTGGCTTACCCATCACACAAGTAGCAAGTAGCAAAACTAGGATTCAAACTTATGTCCTTTGAATGAGTGAAAGAATTATTATGTGCAAAACACAGTGCTAAGTATCAAAATGTCTACAAATCAAAAATAATTCCTGACCTCAAGAAGCTAACATCCTAATGAAGAGGAATAGTGTTCAGGTTAGCCACTCACAAAACAGAAGAGGGGAGGGTGAAGTTCTTCTAGGGTCTTTAATATACAGTACGTTGTTGAGCATCTAGCTAGTGTGGAGATGTCCAGAGAGGAGGAATTCTAAATCTACTATTCATTACAATATAGCACACTGTTTCTTCCCAATACTTAGGGATGGGGTGAGGAGGGAATGATAAGAATTGGAAAGAATACACTAATTAATCCTAAGGAAATTAGTTGCCATTGAGCTCATGAATCTATTAAAAAAATTATCCTCCCAACCTTCTATATGTCTTCCCCCCACCTTTGAATGCTTTCCAGAAGTTTTAGAAAGCTTGACAGGAAAAAGGAAATGAAACATGGTAAAATTTAGTCATGAAATTTTTTTCATTTCACTTTTTTTTTCCTCTCCTGTTCGATATAAATAATGTATATGGTTCTGAATGGTATAACAAGATATGCTGTATTTTGTCACAACCAAATTACAATGTGCTAACATATCACAAGAAGGAAGGATTCACCTTTCAAATCTGAATTCAAGTATTTCCTGTGATTATCTGTGGTACATCACCTTAAATTCCTTACTCCCACACACTCCCTGCCCATCATTTACCAAGTCTATATTTTGGTTCCTGTTGATAAGCTAGCCAGGAAAATTTTTTAAAAAAATCCACCCTCACAGATTCTATTGCACATTTAAATCATATTTTTATCTTGCTCTTGGCAAGGCCAGCATTATGGGCTGGGGCTACCAGCATGTCTTCCTGTAGGCATTCTTTCAGGGAACAAAACTGGGAGTTTGCCTCCCAACCTCATCTATAGAAAAGGCCTTTAACCCTGGGCTCCCACCTGCTGGAATATTTTTACTTGTAAAGCAAAACAACACAAAAGCAAACTAAGTAAAACAAAAAAAATGCATGTATATTGATTTTAATTCAGTTGAAATCAAACCAGCATGGTCTAGTGGAAATATCACTGGATTTTGTAGCAATCAGAAGATCTGGGTTTAAATTTCAACTTTCCATCAATTACTCCATAGAAGACTTTGGCTAAGTTACTCTCTGTGCTTCAATTTTCTATTTAAAAATGAAGAGATTTTTTTGGAAAGATTTTATTTATTTTGAATTTTACAATTTCCCCCCAATCTTGCTTCCCTCCCCCTCCCCCCCAGAAAGTAGTCTGTTAGTCTTTACATTGTTTCTGTGGTATGCATTGATCTAAGTTGAATGCGATGAGAGAGAAATCATATCTTTAAGGAAGAAACATCAAGTATGAGATATAGCAGAATTACATAATAAGCTAACATTTTTTAAAATTAAAGGTAATAGTCTTTGGTCTTTATGCAAACTCCCCAATTCTTTCTCAGGATACAGATGGCATTCTCCTTTGCATATACCCCCAAATAGTGCCTGATTGTTGCCCTGTTGGTATGAGCAAGTCCATTAAGGCTGATCATGACTCCTATATTGCTGTTAGGGTGTACAATGTTCTTTTGGTTCTGCTCATCTCCCTCAGCATCAGTTCATGCAAATCCTTCCAGGCTTCCCTGAATTCCCATCCCTCCTGGTTTCTAATAGAACAATAATGTTGCCTCACATACATATACCACAGTTTATTAAGCCATTCCCCAATTGATGGACATTCACTCAATTTCCACTTCTTTGCCACCACAAACAGATCTGCTATGAATATTTTTGTACAGGTGATGTTTTTACTCTTTTTTTTCATAATCTCTTCAAGGTATAGCCCCAGTAGTAGTATTGCTGGATCAAAGGGTATTCACATTTTTGTTGCCTTTTGGGCATAATTCCAAATTGCTCTCTAAAAAGGCTGGATGAGTTCACAGCTCCACCAACAATGTATTAGTGTCTCAGATTTCCCACATCCCTTCCAACATTGTCCTTTCTGGACATATGGACCAGTCTGAGAGGTATGAAGTGGTACCTCAGAGATCCTTCAATTTACATTTCTCTAATAATTAGTGATTTAGAGCAATTTTTCATATGACTATGGATTGTTTTGATTTCCTCATCTGTAAATTGCCTTTGCATATCCTTTGACCATTTTTCAATTGGGGGAATGGTTTGTCTTTTTTTTTTAAATTTGACTCAGTTTTCTGTATATTTTAGAAATGAGTCCTTTGTCAGAAATACTAGTCATAAAAATTGTTTCCCAATTTACTACATTTCTTTTTATCTTGTTACAGTGGTTTTGTCTGTGCAAAAGCTCTTTAATTTAATGTAATCAAAATTGTCTAGTTTATTTTTAATGGTATCTTCATTTCCTTGGTCATAAACTGCTTCCCTTTCCATAGATCTGACAGGTAAGCTATTCCTTGATTTACTAGCTTGCTTAAAATATTGTTTTTTTTATGTCTTGATCCTGTATCCATTTTGATTTTATCTTGGTATAGGGTTTGAGGTGTTGATCTAATCCAAGTTTCTGCCATACTAACTTCCAGTTTTCCCAACAGTTTTTATCAAAGAGAGTTTTTATCCCAATAGCTGGACTCTTTGGGTTTATCAAATAGCAGATTACTATAATCACTTCCTGCTATTGCACCTAGTCTATTCCACTGATCCACCACTCTATTTCTTAGCCAATACCTGATGCTTTATAATATAATCTTAGACCTGGTAGGGCTAAACCACCTTCTTTTGCACTTTTTTTCCCATTAAATCCCTGGAGATTCTCGACTTTTTTATTTCTCCATATGAATTTACTTACAACTTTTTCTAACTCAAAGTAAGTTTTTGGAATTTTGATGGGTTGGGCACTAAACAAGTAGTATAATTTTGATAGAATTGTCATTTTTATTATATTAGCTCAGCCTATCCATGAGCAGTTGATATTTGCCCAGTTATTTAAATCTGATTTAATTTGTGTGAGAAGTGTTTTATAATTGTTTTCAAAAAGGTTCTGAGTCTGCCTTGGCAAATAGACTCCCAGGTATTTTATATTATCTGAAGTTCTTTGAATGGGATTTTTTCTTTCTAGCTCTTTCTGCTGTATCTTGCTAAACATATATAGAAATGTTGAGGATTTATGAGAATTTATTTTATATCCTGCAACCTAGCTAAAGTTACTAATTATTTCTAGTAGTTTATTAGATAATTTTTTGGGATTCTTTAGGTATACCATCATGTCATCTGCAAAGAGTGAGAGTTTTGACTCTCTTCCTTCCCTATTCTAATTCCTTCGGTTTCTCTTTCTTCTCTAATTGTTGAGGATAATGTTTCTAACCACAGTATTGAATAGTAGTGGTGATAATGGGCATCCTTATTTCACCCCTGATCTTATTGGGAATGCCCCTAGCCTCTCCCCATTGCATATAATGCTTGTTGATGGTTTCAGATAGATACTGCTTATTAAAAAATGAAGAGATTTTTAATCACCTTTAAGGTCTCTTCTAACTCTAAAGTTATGATTCCAAAGCTTTGTCCATGTTTCTAAACTTCTACATATTTAAATATGAGTTTTTGATGGTTTCTCCCCTTTATTCAATAGTTGTAGTCAGTATACACTATTTTTTTGGTTCTATTTTTTTTCAGTCTTCATCATAGTCTTCCTATTTTCATTCAAATTCTTATTTTTCTTTCTTTCTGGTACAATAATATTCTTTCACATCCATATAGTATTATTTCTTTAGTCATTAGTCATAATTTTTTTACTTCACTTTCTTGGTTTGGATGAACAAAAAAACAATAACTCAAGCCCTAAAATATAGCATTTGTCAATTTTTGAGGTGTAAATAATCTTAATGAAAATTTAACAATCAGTTCTCAAGCAAATAAGAGCTAATTTCAGACCCAAAAGGTAAAAACATTTATCAAGTACCCTATTTGAGATCTCTGTGATTCCCCAATTTCTAGTATTAACCCCTTAAATTTCTTTGAGTTTACTTTGCATATGTGATTTATTTTATTTATTTATGTTCAGTCTGCCTCTCTATGGCCTTTGAGAACTGTTTTGCTTTCATTTTTATATCTATTTATTATCTATATCTGTGTGTGTGTATGTGTGTGTGTGTATGTGTGTGTATGTGAAAGGCACAGCATTGGTCCATGTGGGTGCTTATTAAAAAATAGTCCAATGTTAGCCCTGACTGTTAATCATCTGACTTCTTTATCACTTTGATTTTTTTTACCCCTTTTTTTGGGATCTGACCATTTGCTGACTAACTAGGAGAATTCCTTGCTTTTATTATTGGAAATGATGGATGGGAAAAGAGTGTGGACAGTGAGGATTTCACAAGTTTGCATTCAGCAGGATTTCTGCTGTAAAGTATCACTTTATTTTTAGATTTTTAGCAATACTTATTTTGCCTTTGGAACTTGGGCCTTCTGATTTTTCTTTGGGTTCTTTCTTGCTATTCACACAATCTCTGCCAAAAGATTTTCCTATGGAGTGAAAAAATACATCAAGGATTTGGCAACAGGGTTTGTTTCAAGCAGAACTGTAAAAGATGGCAAATTCATCCTTAATCTAATCCATTTTACTTGTTTGTGTCCTTTTCCTTCCCTAAGACCTTCCTTAGTCTTAGTCATTTAGTAACCTCAACTTACTTTTTATGGACCCCTTCTTCACCTTCCTGTTATACCTTTTTTGCAAAAAGTGATTCCTACCTTCCCTGTCCCTCAATCCCTCCACCTGCTTCCAATAAAACCCGTAATCCTTAGGTGTCCTAGTCATTATCTCAGAGGAACCAATTCACCCATTTTTCTAATGTCCTTAATGATCGAAAGCAGCTGTTATCTGACCCAGGAATTGTTTTATTTTATTTTATTTTATTTTGCATTTTAAAAGAATAGCCCAGAAGAGGGCAGCATCTTAACTTCAAGGAATGAATGGTTGAATTTTAAAACTATGGTTAAAAAAACAAACAAAAAACCATGGTAGAAGATCTGAGAGCAGCAGTGCCTAGCCTTTGTCATCTACTTTGTTTATATGAATGTATGGCTATCCATACATTTGACACATTAATCCCTTTTTTGGCTTTATGAAGCTGACTTAACACTTCTTACAAGGACTACTGGAAAGAAAATGAATGTGTGGGGAACAAAGTTAATAAAGACAGCAACCAAGAAAAAGGAAAAGGGTAAATCCAGGAGCATTGAATTTGATTGCTTATTCAGTAATAGTGTAAATTTCTTTTGGGTTCGGGTTTATTCAATTAGGCTTTTCCATAAACTCCTTCCACTCAGAGAGGCTGGCATCTGACTCAAATTCTCAGTTTGCTTTTTACTGATTCTTGGAACTCTCCAGAATCCCTAAGTTCCAGTTCATATTCTTCCATTATGCTGCCTAGAAACCAACCTGTGACAGGTAAGAACAGGATCTGCTTGGAAAATCCCAAAAACCCTCCCCTAGAGTCTGACTTCTGGGCTGCTTGATTTCTTCCATAGACCTACTTGTTCACTTGCAAACACAAAGCAATCTTTCCTTAATTCCATTGAGAGAAGGTCAGGGTTAAAATTCTTTGCAAAAAAACTATGCAGGAAAGTTAAATTAAAAAGACTAAAGCATAGAAGTTTTTAAGTCTCAAGTTTATTATGCTTGTAGGCGCTAGAATTAAGGACTTCCTGTAGAAGATGGGGTTTTAGCTTACACTTAAAAGAAGCCAGGACATGGAGATGAGGAGGGAGAACATTTCAGAAATGGGGAGCATCCCAGAGAAAATGTCTTAACTTGGAAGATGGCATGTCTTGTGGGAGAAGGGCAAAGAAGACAGTATCACTGTATTCCTGAACATGATAAGGAAAGGGACTTTCAGATATAAGAAAACTGGAAAGGTCAGAATGGAAGGCAGATTAGAATAGATTTTAAAATCCATCAAAAGTGTTATGTTTAGTCTTGGAGGTGATTTAGCACTACTGAAGTTTATTGAATCGAGCAGTAATATGACCAGATCTGTGTTTTAGGAAGATCACTTTGAAAGCTGACCAGAGGATTAACTGGAGTGATGAGAAACTTATAGCAGGAAGACCAAACAGCAGGCTATTTGAAAATGCTGAGGTGATGAGAGCCTGTAACAGGATTCTTTCAGTGTCAGAGGGGAAAATGGGGGGGGGTATATTAGAGAGATGTTATAAAGGTAAAATTGGTAGGATGTAGGCAGGGGTGGTGGTGAGAAAGAATGAGGAGTCAAGGATGATAGTTGTTTTGAACTTGAGTGACTGAGACAATGGACTTTAAGATGTCTGTGACATAGTCAGTTTGAGGTGGGAGACTGCAGGTCAGCAGAGAGATTAGAACTGGATGAATAGATTTGAAAATCATCTGTATAGAGATGATGATTGAGAGCATAGAGATGATAATAAGAAATTCATCAGATTTATGATGTCCAGTAGAGGGAAGCATGACAACACCAACAGAAAACATTGCTCTGAAGTGTTATGTCCCTGTGTGTGACCTTTCCACACATGTGCCCTGACCACATAGGCTCTTGGTATGCATATTCCATGCATTTTCACTAGTCATATATGTTTTCTGAATATAAGTCCTCTCCCTCCCCCCATTAGTTAATAGAGAGTGCACGTGGGAGAATGTTTTCTTGTCACTTCATTTACTGTACTGTTGAATTTTTCTTTTAACTGGAAATAGTCTGGCAAAAATAAAGGCAGTGATGAGGGCTTGTTTGCTATTTTTTTTTGCAAGGCAGTGGCATTAAGTGACTCTCTCAAGGTCACACAGCTAGGTAATTATTTTTTTGTTTTTTTTTTAGTTTTTTGCAAGGTAATGGGGTTAAGTGGCTTGCTCAAGGCCACACAGCTAGGTAATTATTAAGTATCTGAGGTCAGATTTGAACTCAGGTACTCCTGACTCCAGGGCCAGTGCTCTATCTACTGTGCCACCTAGCCACCCCCAAACTCAGCTAGGTAATTATTAAGTGTCTGAGGCCAGATTTGAACCTAGGTACTCCTGACTCTATTCACCTAGCTGCCCCTCTTGTGCTATGGTTTTGAATAGCATAAACTTCTATATAAAAGGAGTACCAGGTGCTATAAAGATTGAAATCATCTTAAGTAAGAAACACCCAAGTGGAGTCAGGAAGAGTTGGGCATGGTTGAAAATGAACACCAAGAACTACTTGACCCTGTAGAAGCACAGGGAGGTAACTTTCTCTTCTAGCCCCTAGACTAACTCTATTTCTAGGTCAGTACATGCTCATTGACTGAAGATAAGATTCTTCTATTCAAGTGAAATTCAAATTTTATTTTTATTTTTAATTTTTTTTTACCTCTAACTGATAGCCTTATATTGACACAGGATGTGGGTCTCTTTTTTTTTTATTAAAGATTTTATTTGCGTTTTTGAGTTTTACAATTCCCCCATCTTACTCCCCCCCCCCCACAGAAAGCAATCTGTCAGTCTACTTTGTTTCTGTGTTGTACATTGATCCAAATTGAATGTGATGAGAGAGAAATCATATCCTTAAGGAAGAAACAAAAAAGTCTTAGAGATAACAAGATCAGACAATAAGATATCTGTTTTTTTCTTAAATTAAAGGGAATTATCCTTGAACTTTTTTCAAATTCCATGGTTCTTTATCTGGATACAGATGGTATTCTTCATTGCAGACAGCCCAAAATTGTCCCTGATTGTTGCACTGATGGAATGAGCGAGTCCATCACGGTTGATCATCACCCCCATGTAACTGTTAGGGTGTACAGTGTTTTTCTGATTCTGCTCATCTCACTCAGCATCAGTTCATGCAAATCCCTCCAGGCTTCCCTGAATTCCCATCCCTCCTGGTTTCTGATAGAACAATAGTGTTCTATAACATACATATACCACAATTTGCTAAGCCATTCCCCAACTGAAGGACATTTACTTGATTTCCAATTCTTTGCCACCACAAACAGGGTTGCTATGAATATTTTTGTACAAGTGATGTTTTTACCCTTTCTTATCATCTCTTCAGGGAATAGACCCAGTAGTGGTATTGCTGGGTCAAAGGGTATGCTCATTTTTGTTGCCCTTTGGGCATAGTTCTAAATTTCTCTCCAGAAAGTTTGGATGAATTCACAGCTCCACCAACAGTGTAATAGTGTCCCAGATTTCCTATAGCCCTTCCAACAATGATCATTATCCTTTCTGGTCATATTGGCCAGTCTGAGAGGTGTGAGGTGGTACCTCAGAGAAGCTTTAATTTGCATTTCTCTAATAATGATTTAGAGCAATTTTTCATATGGCTATGGATTGCTTTGATCTCATCCGTAAATTGTCTTTGCATAGGATGTGGGTCTCTTAATGGATTCATCATTTATAGGACTGAAACCACTCTTGATTTCTGTCATATTCCCAGTGTAAGACCAGCAAGCTTTTCTTTTTTAAATCCCTTGTACTTCCTACCAAGTTCCATAGTGACATCTGATGGAATTGGTCTAAGTGATATTTTATCTTTTTTTCCTGACCCAGTTGCCATTTCCAATACTCCTCCTTCTCCACTGGTATTCAGGATTTGATGACTCAGTGTCCTCTTAGGGGGAAAAAAAGTTATCCCTAAAATTCCATAGCATACTTAAGAAATGATCAAATACTTTAAACATCTAATAAGAACAAAATCAATTTCTAGCTACAATAAGAGGAATGCTATTTTATTAAAGGTACACAAAATCCTTATTAATACATTTCTTAAGTTTAAGGGAAAAGTTATTATTTTGTATGAAAATACTTGTTCACAATTGAGTAAGGTATATAGCTTTTTTTTTCAGAAGGATAGGTTACACTGTCAATTATGTTAGGTATGTAAGTTATAGCAGTAATATAAATACTTTGAGGAGAATTCTAGCAAAGGATCTATCTTTTCAGGACCAGTTGAGTTCAGAGGTATTTAAAAAGATTAATTGCTGGAAGACTGGCTACTAGGTAATAAAACTTTTTGAGTCACAGTAACTTATGAAGACTTGATGCATCAGTCAAATAAGCATTTATTACCTCCTTACTGTATAAAAGGATATGGACTAAGCTTTATGGATACAAAGAAAGGAAAGAGAGTCTGACTTCAAAGTTTTAAATTCCATAAGGGAATATAACAATAACCAGGCAAATAAACAATGCTTTAATACTATACTTAGCTCATTTTAAGTCTCTTCAGTTGTTACTTTTTTTCAGTCCTTGTGGTTTCCTCTATTGTTTTAGGGAATTTGTATTAAATTAAATTAAAACTTGGAAATATCTTCACATTTCTTCTGAGCCCCAGTTAGGAAAATTCCTACATTTAAGTAGAGGTTTGATTTTTCTGCCCTAATTTACATTTATATAGATCTCTTCCTAATATTTGGCATCACTGTGTTTGAGACAAAGTTCATATTACTTAGAAACTTTTGAGTTAAAAAAAGTGTCAAGAGTCATGTAGTTAATAGGTATCTGAGATCAGATTTGAACTTAAGGAGATAGATTGATCCTGACTCCAGGGCTATTCTATCCACTACACTGCCTTACTACTGCCTTACTGCTCACTGGCCTTACTTTTCCTTCTCAATCTCCTTTAATCTTCAACCAGGTCACATCTGCCAATCATGGGTATATTCCAAAGTTCTTTGGTAACTTTTCTGCTGACTTCTAGTCTTGAAATTCCAATTATCTAATGGACGACTCAATTTTTTTTGGTGTCCCTGAAACATCTTAAATTCAATATGGACTAAACTAAACTTTTTACATTTCTTTTAAAATCATTCTCATGGTTTTAATAGCCATTTGGTTGTTCTCCTTACTTCAATATTCTCCCCATTCCAGTCTATCATCTACTCAGCTGTCAAATTAGATTTCTTAAAATACAACTCGATCATGTCTACTCTTATTCACAAAACTCTAGTGGTTCCATTTAATTTCTAGGTTGGAACATAAAATCCTGTTTGGCATTCAAAACCCTTGTTAACATGGCCTTTCCTGCCTTTCAGTCTTCTTACTTCTTAGTTTCTTCAATGTAGTCTACTCTCTAGTGTCAATGGTCTCCTTTGCTCCATGTCTTCTCTCCAGACATTTTCACTGGTTGATACCATGCCTGGGCTTCTCTCCCTTCTCACATCTACTTCCTATTTTTGTTTTGGTTTTTTTGCTTTCTTTAAGTTTCAGCTAAAATTCTTCTTCTCCAAGACATCTCCTGTCTTAATACTAGTGTCCTCCATCCGAGACTCTTCCCATTTCATCTGACAGATATATGTGCATATGAATATATTTATATATATTGTGTGTATATACATGATATATATAGTTTTATATATATATATATATATAAATTATGTGTGCATGTTTTAATTGTTCATATGCCACTTTCTTCATTAGATTATAAACTCTTTTAGGGCAAAGAGTATTTTTCTCTTTCTTTGTTTCCATAACAATTAGCACAGTGTTGGTTGCCTAATAGACTCTTAAGAAAGGCTTGGTTTTTTTTTTATCTTCTTTTAAATTTTATTTTTAGTTCCAAATTCTCTCCCTTCCTCCAAGCCCTCCTCCACCCAGTGAGAAAGTAAGAAATATGATACCCATTATGCATATGAAGTCATGTAAAACATTTTCACATTAGATATATTGCTGGGGGGGACAAGAAAAATAAAGAATAAATATGCTACAGTCTGTACTCAGAGTTCACCATTTCTCTTTCTAGAGATACATTCTTAATCATAAGTTCTTCAGAATGATTGCAAATCATTGTATTGATCAGAGTAGCTAAGACTTTTATGGTTGATATCATTATGATATTGTTTCTATGCACAATATTCTAGTACTGCTCACTTGTTTGCATCAATTCTTGTAATTCTTCCCAAGTTTTTATGAAACCATTCCTCTCTTCATCATTTCAACAAAACATTAATTTGATTTGAAATGAAGCTAAGTAATCTGTTATAAATGTAGAGGGGAAGGGGAATTTGAGTGATGTTTTAAAGTGTTCAAAGAATTCCATCCCTAAGATTTTGTGATTCTAAGGAAAGGATTCAAGGGACTAGAATTCATAGGGTTATGGTGGTTTAATAGTTAATTAAGGAGGTTTGCTACAAAATAACAAATTTTAGGGTCTTTTTAAAGGTTTTTTAATGAATTTTAGCAACACTCTTGTCTTATCCTACAATAATCTACTTCTGGTTTTGCCCCTTATGATCTGTTGGTTCTTCTCCCTGCTAAATAAATACTTTTGTGATTTACTTATTTCCAGTTCATCTTTTATTCACTATTAATAATAATGCTGACATTTAAATTGCCCTTTACATACATTATTGTATTTGCTTCTCATAACTCCAGGAGTTACTTTTTAAGTACTTTAAGTAAAACATGCTCAGGTAAATATTTTTGGAAAAAAAATAGACCTCTGATTTCATTGGCAAAATGAAACTCCAGGCAAGGAACTTTCCACCAATGCAGATTACTGCAACTGCAAAAAGTTATTGGGGGGGGGTATTGACAGATTAAATGACTTGTTCAGGGTCACATATCCAGTGTGAGTCAGAGACAGATCAAAACCGGGACTTTCTGGTTCTGAGACCAGCCTTCTAGCTGGTCTCTTTGCTACTTCTTAGACAAATATTGCAGAGATTATGAGAACAGCTTGGTGAGAAATGAATACACACTAATAAGTAGATGTAGCATAGGAACCGAGATCTCTTCTCCTTCTGAGTTCAAAACTCTTTTCATCATGCCATTATCATTCACAGCCTGCTGGGATTTCCACCTGCCCAAATCAGAGAAAATGGCTTCACAGAAATGAGATAAATGTCATGAATCTCTGCCCCCACTGTGACTCCCTCCAGTATGGAATGCACTACCCATAAACTCAAGTTACAAGATTCAGCAATTCAAACATCAATAAATTATAGTCCTAAACATTGAGATAACAGCAGGTCTGAGTAGTACAGCAAAATTTTGGTTGAAAGATGAATGACATTACCAGTAATGATAAGCTGATAGCCAAGACTGTTCAAACACTGATCATTTTCACTCCAGTGTGGAAAGCTATTCAAAATCCTAATACTCAAGCTAGTTGTAATTAAATGGTTGTTCAACTCCTTGTTAGTGAAACAAAGCAGCCCTGAGCAGCTTCCTAGCTGGATCTGATGACTGTGGTTTCAGTTAGACATTTTATCTTCTCTAACTCTTAATACTCATTTCCCTCAATTGCTGCTCAGTGGTTTCTGTCTTTCTGGGACCAATATTTTTGGTTCTTTTTTCTCCTTCTTAGATCATCTGAAATGCTGTAGTAAATTACACTCACTTAGAATTTCATTCCTTTAGGGTTATATCAAAATCAATTACTCCTTGTGAGAAACTATTAAAAATGAAAAACTTTGTTAATTCAGACTAAATGAGGAAAGACCATCACAAAGACAAAATCACAATTATAGAATATTATAAAATATTGCTTGCAAATATGTGTCGTGTGTTTGTGTGTGTGTGTGTGTGTGTGTGTGTGTGTGTGAACTTAGCCAGGCTAAAAACATTTCTGTAGAATTCCTTTGGGACCTGTTTTAGGACATAGATTAGAGAGACTTGTAATAATTTTATTTCAGTAGTTTTATATTTAAGTTAGAAGAGTTTGTTTCCCCTAAGCATGAACTGCACTTCACTTAAATCATGGCCCCATAGAAATAGAGATCTGAAACTAAAAAAGAAAACAGTGTTTAGTAGAAAGGGCAAGGGATTTCAAGACAGAGAATTGGTTTAAAATTCCCCATCACTGTGTGACTTTGGACAAGTTACTTGATCTTTCTGAGTCTCAGCTTCCTCATATCTATAATAAGGGACTTGGGACTCAAAGGTCTAAATTTATGATTTCTATTTGAACATTAAATTCCCCTAATGCAGGGACCAAAGTCCTAATCCTATTCAACCCAAAGAAAAAAAATCACAGGAGCAATACTTTGCATCTTATTTAAAGGTTATAGACCATGTCAGGAGGAGGAAGATGATGTTTCTTAAGGATTTTGAACACTTTCCATGGCATTCACTCCCAGTGGACCATGTGCTGATAACCTTGAATTCTCCTTCCATGACAGAACACTGAATTTCAAGCTGTAATCACTCTTGCTATAATTGCTCTTGTTACAGTACATTTACTACTATCTACAAAGCTTGTTTTTCCAAAGTATATATTTTCACATCAATATAAAGGTTTTGCTCCAAAATGCCCCTAGAGTCCTCTGTTTAAATGCTTCCATCCTTAGTTCCTATCCCCAAAGACAGGGATGGTTAGCATAGGAAATAAAGCTATCTGTTTAACGTGTCCTAACTTAAAGCCAACATGGTAGTAGTGGTTGTCTTTTTGGATGAAATCAGTCTTTTCTGTTGGAATTTTTCTTTTAAAAGTCAGATTTTCAAACGGCTATTTTAATACTTCAAAGGATCCATAGTTTCATTAGTATGGGATATTGTATCTGATGCAGATCACATCCCCTTCATGCCTGAATAGACAGTTTAATGAGTTGCTATAAATGAACAAACAGAAATATCATTACCTGATGGCCAATATTCTGGCAATGAGTCTTTCCAAAATCCAGTAGACATGTCTCCAACAAAAGGTATAAACAGTCCTTGCTCAAACCTTTTGAAATTGATTGAATATTCTCCAGGAACCTTGGATCACCTATTTCCATGGCATGAAGAGGCTTTGGAGTAGGAATTTAGTAGATAAACTTATGATTTATTCAGATAAACTCTGTACTTCATGTAAATTTCCCAAGAGAATGGTGAGAAAGGGGTAGGGAGCTACAAGGATTTGCATTATTTTTTTCCTATTTATTTCCCATCAAATCCTATTGGCATAGCAGAGAGAATGCAGGACTAGGAGACAAGAAGACACATTTGCTGGTTCTGTGATCCTGAACAAATCAGTTATCCTTTCAGTTTCAGTTTCTTCATCTCTGAAATGAGAATAATAATAGCATCTACTATAGAGGCTCATAGCTTTATCTGGGAAATCATGTATTCCATTCCTCTTGTTGCCAGAGAGGTCATGTCACATTCTAAGATCATTCAGCTACTCTGACTTCATATTCTGTGTCCTGTCCACTGTATCACTTAGTCCAGTCTTTTCAGTTTGCTGACTCTTCATGACCCCATTTGGGTTTTTTTTTTTTTGGCCAAAGCATTGAAATGGTTTGCCACTTCCTTCTCTAGCTCATTTTACAGCTGAGCAAACAGGGTTGAATAACTTGCCAAGGGTCACATAGCTAGTAAGTATCTGAGGCCGTATTTGAACTCAGGAAGATGAGTAGGCCTGGTACTCTCTCTACTGCATCACCTAGCTGCAACAAATTCCTTTCCAAATAAGACAATTTATATAACATACTTTTATAAACATTGAAGTGCTCTATATATGACATATGATTATGGTGGTGATTTAATAAGGGTAGTTTATAGGATTCAAATTTGTCCTTGGACACTTTCTAGCTGTGTGACTTTGGGAAAGTCACCTAACCTTTTTTGCCTCAGTTTCCTCATCTGTAAAATAAACTGGAGAAGAAATGGCAAACCTCTCCAGTGTCTTTGGCAAGAAAATACTAAATGGAATCATGAAGAGTTGGACATGACTGAGGATTTAACAACAATAATAAGTAATAGAATTAGTTAATTAGGTCTGGTCCAGACTATACCGTAAATTTTATTACATCTTCAGCATATGACATTTAAATATAATTCATATCAGCAATGTGACTTTCACAACTATTGTAGCCACAAACTCTATTTTTAAATGGAACTATATTATGAGTTATTCCTCAGATCTGTGCTGTGACTGTGTAGGTGGGAGCACAGCACAGTAAGACAATTCAGGTTCTCCTGCCAACTGGATGATCTGACAATAGGAGCTTATATAAATCACTTGCCATTTGTGAGTCTTTGTTTAACTAGGTATAGATTGGAGGAATTAATGACATAGCTATTACAATAATTTCGGAAACTCATTGGTCTACTGTTAGTTTTTGGCAAAAGAGACAGGAAGAATAGAGATGTTATGGTCAAGAATTTTTGTGTTTTTCTCACTGTGTCTAGTGATTACTCAAGTAGGTTGAGTCATGATTGAATTGAATAAACTAATGTCATTCATTAGTACATGAGTAAATCAGCATGGATTAACCAGAGAATAGAGATCAGAATAAAAGAAGCTTCAGTAGGCACCCCTAACTTTTGTGACATATCTATTATAAATTGATATTTTTATGCAGTAGTTTATTGGAGGTGTTTCACAAGAAAGTCACAAAATATTTATTGTTTCGATTAGCACAGAAACAGAGAGAAAGGTTATGATAAAGCTGTGGAGATAAAATCAACATGACTTGGTCCCTGATTGAATCTTTAGATTAAAAGCTAGAAGGAACCTTGGAACTCATTCCATGGATTCTTAACTGTTTTTATGTCATGGATCTTTGGCAATTTTGTGAAGTCTATGGACAGTTTCTCAGAATAAATGAGCAAAAATGAAATGCATATGATTATGAAGGAAATTAATTAAATTGAAATTCTTATTAATAATATATATATATGTGTGGATATGCACATATAGTTCATGGGACCTCAGTTAAGAACCCCTGATCTAGACCACCCCTCTTATTTTAAAGATGTGGAAATTTACAAAATAAGATACATATTGACACAAGGGAAATAATTTATATTTAAAATGCACAAAATTTGATAACAAAGTAAATAAACTATATTGATATTCTTAAAAAATAGATTTATACATATATGTATATATGCCCAAGTTCATGGAACCTAAATTAAGAACTCCTGATCTAGATCATCCCTTTCATTTTAAAGATGAGATAATGGAAGCATAGAATGGGTAAAGGGTGATGCCTTTAGGGTAGCAAAGATTTAAACTCTGTGTTCTGTCTCCAAATCTGCTTTTCTTTCCACTATATGTTCTGAGGTTTTTTTGTGTTCAAAGACAATTACAAATGATGCTTTTCCAAGAAAGAAAGAGATATGATTCCATTTCCCAAACCAAGAAGATGGAGAGAAAGTGATGGTCTAGGAAAAAGAAGGATTAGGTACAATGGGTATGTTCTGATAGTCACACTCATCCAACTAAAACTAAGGAATTCCCAATACTTGGAATATCTTGAGATCTGTCAAATATTTTAATGGCATTGTTTGATACTTATATAATATTGAATCTTGCAATGCAAGGACAAAATTCCATAACAAATCACCAGCCTTAGGCAGGTTATCAAATGCATTTTACTTTTCAGATATATTTGTAATACATCACAATATTGTAATACAATAATAATGGTGTCTTATTTTTGCCTTAGGAAGAGTTATCATGTGTGGGTGATTAGGCAAACCCTTGCTTAGGGGAAGGATAATCCTCACACAGAGCCAACAAGGTGGGTTCAAGCAATGAGAAGAACAAATATAAACTGAAAAGCCAGTCCATGTTAGTGTTATGATGTCTAAGGAGTAAAAGGACTGAGACTATCAGGAAAACTGAATTGCCAGAGGACTAAATTAATCATATTTTAATATAATAGAGGAGAGTGCTTCATTTAACTGACAACATCATTGGAATAAATTTGTGGCTCCCAAGATAACTAGTTGAAAGGGACATTTTTAATTTTGATGTATTCTATTATGTTTGTTAGTTTAGTCACAAGACTCTTCAATTTGTGCTGTTTGTTCTTTAGACCAAGAAATTCATATTAGATAAAGAAATGGACTATTTTTTCCCTGACTAAAACTCTCTTCATAAAACTGATCATTTTATGTTGACTGCTGCTATTTCCCATACTTTTTGGCCCCCCCATACTGGTATATAATATCTTTTGTATAAGCAACATTTTTGAGCTCTTCCCATAAATTTTGATCTCCAAGTCTGGGGCATGCTGCATAAAATATACTTCAAATCTCCTTTCTAATTCATGATGTGACAATAATCCAAGGAATAATTAAGATAAATTCAGTTAAATGGGAGGGAGAATTTATTATACTGGCTAAGATGATTCTATAGAGCTATAGTGTCTAAAGGGACCTCTGGGCTGATCAAATTTAATACTTGGGGTCCCATATACTTTCTACTCCATTGGAGAGGTCTTCATGAAGTTCTAAGATTAGTACTCATTTTTTTCCCTAAGAGGAATATAACTGCTTGTACTCTTATAGATGATAAAGAAAAAGTGATACACTAAGGAAGAAGGGCAAAGCAAATTGTGATAGAGGGAAACTTTATGGTATAGAAGAAGATAAAAAGAGGATATCAGACTGTCATTAACTATTTCCATAGCTGTTCAAAGACTGAAAATCCCCTCCCTTATTTTTTCTAGGAACTGAGCCGATGTCCTCATCTTGTAATCTACTAAAGGAACCACAAAATCATAGAATTTGAGTTAGGAGGGACTTCAGTAGTCACTTAGCTCGGAATATACATGAATGAAATTCCTATTATAACCTAAATGATCATTCAGCTTCTGACTTTTAAGGCAGTTGACTTAAATGCATCTGTTAAAATTTTGCTACCTTCAGTTTTCTTTCCTGGCACATAATTTCATTTTTCCTGTTATGGGCATAAATTTGCCTTTTCTTGATTCCCTTGAATTTATCAGGTCATAACTTAAAATTCTACCCTCCCCCATCTAAGTTCTCAAATAATCTGAAATCTATCTGTGAATTCTCTGGGAGTCTCTGGACTTTACATTAAGAACTTATACTCTGCAATGTGTTTCTTGAAGGTGGAAGAACAGTGAGACTATTAAAAATGTTACTATGGGGAATTCAATACATAGATTATATTATGCTATTATTCTGTTTGATATTTAATATTTAAAATTTTTCATTTATTTTATTACAGTAAGTGATTTTTGTTGGCATAAAATTTTTCTAATTTTACTTTTGATTTCTTTACTTATTTTGGATATGGGTAACTTGGTTTTCCTGTCTTCTTTCTAAAACAATTAAAGCTCCAGATTTTATTTTTAACTCTTTCTATTTTTAATTTTTTAAATTTATTTTCTAATTTTCAAAGTTTCTATTTTGCTGTTTAATTGGAATTTTTACTTTATTGGTTTTCTAGTATTTTTGTTGTTGATTATCATCTCATTATTGACATTACCCTTAATGAAAAGATCTGTTATTTCTATGATTTGTCTTTTTTCCTCCTTAATTCAGGAGTATTGTCATTTAGTTTCCAGTTTATTTTAAAATACTTTCATATAATATAATTTTAATACATTGTGACCAGTAGAGTATGTGAATAATACTTATGGTTTTCTACATTTGTCTGTGAGATTTTGTGATCTATATCTAAGATATGATCAATTTTTTAAAAGATTCATTCAAAATTAAGAATCGATTTCTTTCTATTTCCATTCAGTAATAATCAGAGGTCTGTCATACCTTATTTTCTAAAATTCCATTCAGGTCATTAATTTCTTTCTCTTTCTGTTTATTTTTTGTTTAGATTTATTGAGGAGTATTAGATATAAATTGATTTTCTCATGGTTATAGTTTTATTGACTTTTTCTTTGCAATTCATTTAGTTTTTTCCTTTAAGTACTGAGAAGCTATAACACTGGATGAATTTCTGTTAAGTATTGAAATCGATTCATTGCCTATGTTACCTTTCAGGAAAATGTAGTTTTTTTCTCTTTATTTCTTTTAAATCTATTTTTGTTGTTGACTTGTCTGAAATAATAATTGCTACTCCTGCTTTTTTTCCCTTGGTGTTTAGTTGAGGTAAAAGAGATTTTGCTGTGACCCATTATTTTAATTTGTATATGTCTTTATATTAAAATGTGTCTGTTGTAAATGATAAATTGTTGGATTTTGTTTTCTAATTCAGTTTATTATCCTCTTACTTTTAAGGATGAATTCATCCCATTCAAAATTTCAGTAATTATAATTGTTTATTTTCTTTTACTTAATTCTCTTTAAGTTTCTCTTCTATATATTCCTCTCTTTCTGTTTATTTTGGTAATCTTTCATTTTCCACTCCCTTTTAACCTTCTCTTCTCTATGACCTCTTAAAGTTTAAGGTTTGGTGTGCTTTTGGCTAAGTCCTCCTTATAGTATCCCTTTCCCTTTTCTTGTTTCTATCTATATCCCTGTTGAGTTGGATGTAAATAATATGTTTTATATATATATATATATATATATATATATTATATGAATATTTCATGTACATTTACATCAAACTCTGTGTGCACCTGTGTGTTTTTTTTTTCCTATTCTGTTCTTTTCTGATTGTTTAGATGAAAAAGCAGCTCATGGGTTTACGCCTTACATGAGCTTGGAGACTCAGTAGTATTTAGAGCAGAAGCAAGATGTTCTCAAGCTTTCTTCCCCGCCCCCCATATCAGTTCCCCCTTAACTATTTTTGCCTCCTATTTCCAAGCTAAAGATCTTTGATAAGATGAAAGCAAAGTAGCAATTGAGATGCTCCCCTTTCTGTCTCTCTCTTGTTAGTATTGCACCATACCTTCCCTAGTGGACACATAATCATTTTTTCCTTGCCCCAACCTGGGCAGAAACAGAGATTTTTTTATGGACATTTTATTGTTCCAGATTCTACTTATACTACCTGATTGTGTGTTTACTCCATCTTTTTTTCTCATTTTCACTTAATGTATCCTCTTCCCATTCTTTTTCCTTCTCACAGCATTTTCAAAACAAAGCAATTTGTAGTACCTCTGGTTCAATTCATTACCTCTATGACCCCTAAGGATTCAATGAATCTAAAAGAACCTTTTTTAATATCCTCTTAGCCTCCGCCCCTGGAATATAAACAGTTCCTACTTACACAATTCCTGATCATTCAGTTGTAGTTATCTTTTTAATTTTTCTTCCTTATTTATATTTGAATTATTTTCACCTTTTAAAAAATTGAGAATATTTAAACATTCAACAGAGATCATTTTTCTCTTGTAGAATCATATTTATTTTTACAAGAAAAGTTATTCTTTTTCTTTTTGGAAATCTCATTCATTGTTTTCTACTCCTTTCTTTTCATTTTCTTTAAATGGGGCAAAGGGTTAAGTGACTTGTCCAAGGTCACACAGCTAAATGTCTGAGGTTGGATTTGGACTTCTGACTCCATAACTGGTGCTCTATTCATTGCACCACCTAGTTGCCCTTGCTTTCTATTTCTTATACTGATAGCTGCTAAATCTTGTGTGATTCTGCTTGTGGTATTTGATTTTTTTCTGGTTTCTTATAGTCTATTTTTCTTGTCTGTAAGTGGATTTTGATAATGAAATTCCTGGTAGTTTTCATTTTGTGGTTTCTTTTAGAAGTTAATCAGTGGATGCTTTCTATTTTCATATTTCTTCCTTATTCCAATATGTCTGGGCAATTTAACAATTTCTTGAAATGTGATGTTTAGAATCTTATTTTGGCCTTGAATTTCAGCTAATCCCTTGCTTCTTAAGTTCTCTTTTTATATGTTTCTCCAGGTCAGTTGTTTCTGATAAGAAATATCTTACATTTTCCTTCTTTTTCTCATTCTTTTGAGTTTGTTTTTAAGCATTCTTGTCACCTGGAATAATAAAATTCTATTTAATTCATTCTTATTTTTAGGAAGTTTGTTATTAGAATAACACTTTGTAACCTCTTCTGTTAAATTATTGACACTTTTTATAAAAATTCTCTCCTCCATAGCTCTTTTGTCTTTTATAAAATCTTTAAAAAAATTCCTGTATCATTTATTTGAAAAATTCAAATTTTATTTGTGAATAAGTTATTTTTTTAATTTGCGTCTGGATTATTGATATTGTTGAGTTATTCTCTCATAAATTTGTGCCTTTGTCATTACTGACATCATTAAAGGCTCATTATAATTATTATTATAATCACTACTACAACTATTAATTTTACTTATTCATTTTTGTTGCTTTTTTAAAAAGTCTCAATGACCTTTTTTCTTTCTTGCTTCTCTCTCTCTCTCTCTCTCTCTCTCTCTCTCTCTCTCTCTCTCTCTCTCTCTCTCTCTTTCTCTGTCTCCAAAAAAGGAAAAGCAAAGCCTTTATAACAAATATAGACAGTCAAATAAAATAAATTTGACTGTTTACATGTCTCCTTTAGAATCCTGCCTGTTCTCTGCCTTTTCATCAGCAGTATCTCATTTTCTTGTTGTTCTTGCTCCTCTCCACTGCTTCCTAGATTCCCTGGATTTCTTCAAGACTCAGCTCAACTTTCCTCTGAAAATATTTTCCATTTATACTGTATATATTTCACAGATACATAGTTATTTGCAGTTTCCCTTCCTCCCAACAGAGTGTGAGTCACTTGAGGGCAAGGCCAAATTTTTTTTGCATTTTTTTGCCTCTCTTTGCATCCCCAGCACTGTGACAGACACATAGCAAGCTCTTATTAAATACCTGTTGACTCACTGAAAAGTATATTTAGCACGCATCATGATGTGTGGTATTGTGATGAAGAATAAAGATGTCTCAAAATGTAAATAATTGCAGAAAAAAGTTCATAGGATAATGGAATCATAGAGTTAGTGCTAGAAAGGATCCCATAGACCATTTAATCCAACACTATCATTTTGTAGAGTAGAAACTAAGTTCCAGAAAAGTATATATTACTATATATATACTTTTATATATATATATATATATATATATATATATATATTAAAGATACAAAAATTCCAAGATTTATTGCATAAGCACACCTAATTATTTTACTTTATTAATTTGTACTTTATTCATATTCATTATATTCATTATTCATTTGTACACTGGTTGAGGTTATGATTTGGTAGCATGACACATGTAGAAGACCTCTACTAATTCTGAAGCATGCATGATTATCTTGCCAGATTGTGGTTTGCTGAAATCAGAAGGTGGCAAAACAAGTTGGGAGAAAAAAATAAACTCAATTTTGCACATGTTGGGTTTGAGGACACCAGACACTGAAAGGTTAGCACACCTAGGATACTTAATACTGCAAGGACCTGCTCTCTGGATATAAACCCAAGGCTGCAATGTTTATAAGTTGAGCAAATCATTCCCCTGGACTAATGATAAGATGTTAGCCCTGATACATTTATCAGATGAGAACATGACTTGATTTCTCATTAGGGATGAATAAGTAAAAATAGTAGTAGTAGTAGTGATTATAATAATGAAGATAATAAGCCTTTTATGATTTCAGAGTTGACCAAGGCATAAACCCATGAGAGAATAACTCAAAAATACCAATAATCAAGACTCTGGTCACCTTCCTAGATATGACAAGCAGTCTGTGTTGATTGACTGAGGGTGTTAACCATGCCCTCTAGGGTCTGGATAAAACCAGGGGACTGGTTGGAATAACGTATTTAAATGACTAGCAGTAGCAAGTTGAGAGTATTCCAATTAATTTTCTGAGAAGGAATCAATTAGTAGAAAAGAGTCCTCTCCCTGGGGTTTTGGTTTTAACTCCTTCCCACAACTGCCCACATTTGGTCAGTGAAGGACCTTTTATATTTGAGAGGATCTGGAGAGATTTTGGACTTCCCATTTTTCCCACTGGCATTCTGGAGTGTTCCTTGAACAGCTGATAACAGTGTCTGCATCAGAAGCTGTGAATAGGCTGGTGAAGATTCAAGGGTCTATAAAGAGCCTAGTAGAAAAAAAAATATCACACCATATCTAAGGGGAATATGTTGAGGACTCCAGAAAAACACTTCCAGAAACTGTTAGCCCCTTTTCCACATGCTCTCTCCCATCTTGAGTTTACTTTCCCTGAGATTCTATATATTTTGGGAGAAGGTGTCACAATTACTTGGGAGAGAATGGTTCTTTCAATGGTTCTTCTTTCATTTTAGGAAATGTCTTTTCCAAAAACTAATTCTTTAATTGATATTAATTAATAATTATAGATGGAAGTACACCCTGATGTGCTTCTATGTGGGGACCTCAGAAGCTATGGGACTAGAAAGACAATCCCTGCCAAAGCCCTCAGGTTTATCTCTAGAGCTCTTGGGGGGATGTGGAGAAACTGACCAGTCAGGGTTTCTGGAAGTTGAGAGAGTAATTTTTGTTGCTGTTCAGTTAAATCTTCATGACCCTATGGATCATCATAAACCATCTCTGTCCTTTGGGGTTTTCTTGGCAAAGATACTGGAATAGTTTACTATTTCCTTCTCTGGTGGATTAAGGCAAATAGAGGTTAAGTGACTTGTTTAGGATTATATAGCTAGGAAGCATCTGAGACTGGATTTGAACTCTAGTCTTCCTAACTCCAGCTGCAGCTCCACAAGCACTCTTATCAACTGAGTCACCAACCTGCCTCATAGAGCATGTGCTATCAGAGAAATAACCCTCACTATACTGAAGGTGAAGATGTACAAATTACCAACAAAAGTAGGGAATTGTTATCTTTGGGGTTATAATCTGTACCTGCCTCTTCTGACATCCAAATAAATAGAACCACTGTTTTGCCTCTGTTGATCTCAGAAATAATTTTAGGGTTAGGATGTCTAACATGCTAGATGACAGAATCAGAATTTAGAAAGATCTCGACAGTATAGACTAATGACCTAAAACTAACAAGATTAAGTTTAAATATAAATGTAAAGCTTTTCAAGTTTTTTTAAAAAGCGAATAACAATACTCAGAAAATTGTTATTGGGGGATTATCGGGGTGGCGGGAGTTGGGGTGGTGAGATTTACCTTCACTAATTTCCCACAAGAAGATTCTCTCTATAGGTTTTTTTTTACCATTCACTTAAAGAGCAGCTGGGGAAAGTAGTACTTAATTGCAATTATGGTTGTGGGAGTAGGTAGAATACATTAGGGGTCTCAGAAAATATCCGGAATGCTTCGGGCAGGCAGTGTTAGAGGACGTGACTGGGGTGATTTAAGCCTTATTCAGCAGGACAATATGGAGTCATACTAAGAGAGTGAGGAGCCCAGTGGAAGTTTGCCTTGAACTTGTTTCATCTTTATTTTCACTGTGTTATGGGTGAGCATTTGCAAAGGTGTTTATTTTTGTAGGAAGAATTCAGTAACTTGCTTTTTAAAAGAAAAAAAAATACAGCATATACTGATGAAGAGCAAGCAATATGGAAAGCTCCAAGATTAGATTTTTGTCAAACAGTGCCCAACTGAATCATGCCACAGCTGATCTTGTTTCTGGCCTCTGATTCTCAGTTCTGAAGAATGGGGGTGTTGAGGGGGAACAGGCAACCTAATTCACAGGACAGGTGAGGATGGATCTCATCTGGATGTGAAAATCCCTAGATGTTTCAGCTAAGTGAAAGCCACCTTACAAAATAGCTATGACTTTTCATTGACTTCCTCTGATATGGCTCTCACTGTTAGCTTCTGGGACCCTACCTTCTCAAGTTTATCTCCAATAGCTCCTAATCCTGTTTGCATCTTTTAAACACCCATGGCCTCTGGCTTTAGGATCTCTCCCCCTCCCACCCCCCCCACCTTTCTCCCTTGAAGATAATTAATGATCACCTTTCTACAAATGGCTGATATTTCAAGTTCCACCCCTCCCAGGACTATTTTTGTAACTGCCTGCTAGAATCTCCTATCAGCTTCTCAAGATCAGCATTTTCAAAACACATCTTCTTCAAAATCGACCAGCCCAATTTTTCTGTTTTTGTTATGCCACTATCATCCTTTCAGTCCCTCAGGCTCATAACCTATCAAAATTTTTCTCTTATCACTTGCTTCCTCATCTAATCAGTTGCCAAGTTAATTCTAGCTCCAGATCTCTACTCATCTTTACTCAGATACTGCTCTAGTTCAGGCTGCCATTTATTTTTATTTTTTAAAAATTGTAATGAAGTTGACAATAAGTAAAGATGAAATAGAAAGAAGAGTATTTTCTTTGAAACCATGAATTTACATCATATATAGCAAATATAAATTAAATGTAACACAATAGGCTGGCCTACATATTTATGAATTTTAAAATGCTTCTTTTTTCCCCTCATTATGTTCACTGTTCTTTTCCACAAAAAATACCCTCTATTGTAATAAATATAAGGCTACCAAATTCATTTATTGTTAATGTTTGAAAAGGGATCAGAAATAGACTTCATCATCAGTTTTCCAGAGTGATCATTATTTATTGCATTTATCAAAATTCTTAGCTCTGTCATAGTTGTTTTCTTTATAATATTGTTGTCAGTGGATAAATTGTTCTTCTGGTACTATTCATTTCACTGTGCATTAGTTCATAGAAGTCTTTTCAGGTTGTTCTGAATTGATCACATTAGTCATTTCTTATATTTGCATTATTCTTATATTGTAAATATATATCCTTATATTTATATATGACTTATTTAGTTATTCATCAATTTATGGGGACTCACTTTATTTCCTATTCATGAGCATAACAAAAAGTACTGCTAGAATTGTATTTAAACATATAATTTCTTTCCCTCTTTTTTGACCTCTTTGGGCATAGGTCTCTTAGTGGTATGGTTGGGTCAAAAAGGGTTCTTGACTGGGTATGGCTTTTGACTATAGTTTTTTTTTTTTTTTTTGGCAAGGCAAATGGGGTTGAGTGGCTTGCCTAAGGCCACACAGCTAGGTAATTATTAAGTGTCTGAGACCGGATTTGAACTCAAGTACTCCCGACTCCAGGGCTGGTGCTCTATCCACTGCACCACCTAGCTGCCCCTTGACTATAGTTTCAATTGCTTTCCAGATTGGTTGTACTGATTCACATCTTTACCAACAGAAGCTCTCATTTCTTCTTGCTGAGACTATTACAACCACCTTCCAATTAGTGTTATGACTTCAGAGTATATTTTTTTCAATCTGTCCTTCATGCTGTTGTTTGATAGCTTTGTTTATGTACAACTTTGATAATGCTATGACTGAATTTAAAAAAGGCTTCAGTGAGTCATTATCTTCACTAAATAAAGCAGGAACTCTTGTGCATCATATTTAATACTTGTCTCTACCTCAACTGCCCAGTCTTATTTTAAACTCTTTTTCATAGGCTATGTTCTAATCAAACCTGACTGTTCTCCAACTCCAGGTATCTTTCTTCCTTTTTTCTTTTTCAATCTTTGCTCCTACCATCTCCCAAACTCTGAAATGGACCATCCTTTCCCTTCCAACCACCAGCACCCATTTATTTAAGTTCCTTTATTCTTTTAAGGTCAACCTCAAGTGTCATTTGTTTCATGAAGTATTTTTCTGATTCTCTTCTTTATCCCACACAGAAGTGAAAGTGATCTTTCCTTCCTCAAATTTCTCTTATAATACTTAGACTTGACCTTGGTAAAGTTATAGTCATTGTTTAATCAGCGTTTATTGATTAGTATCATATTTTTTACATAAATTATAATTCACACTTATACAGTGCCTCATTTTGTGCTTCCCAGGGGAAAAAATTGAGGAGAATGAGAGGAAGATAATATTTTCTTTCAGATCACTTATCATTTCAAATGTATTTATCTACATTAAATTACTGACTTCCTGGGAGCACCATATAGAATGTTTCAGCATCTTCAAATTTGAGTAATACTGACATTTGTGTTGATTCTATTTTGCTTGTTGGAGCAACACAGCAGTGACATGATTTTCTATCTTGGTTGCATTTAAATTAGATATGGTCACATTACTTCTACAGTGTCAGCTCAAAATATATGCTTATTCCATTAACTAAGCAAACAGAAAAAATAAGAAATTGTATTAGAAATTTTAATAAAATGTGCAAACTCCTTCCTCTATATATTTTAAAGCCTAATTATAATCTTTCTATTGATATGATAATTATCATTAACTAAATTAAAGAGGTCTAAATGCAAAACAGCTATTTTCTCTATTTAGTAAATTGTTTATATGAATATACACACACACACACATATATATTTTTCATTTAGTAAACATTTATTAATTGCCTGCTTATATGCAAGACATTTTTACTGGATCCTGGGGTTATAATGATAAAAGCAAAACAACATTGTAAGAAGCTGATATTGTAAAAGAAGAAACCTTGCCATTAGCGTCTAACTTCCTATTATCCTTAATGTTTCTGTTAACTTCTATGCAAGGAACACTTATTGTTTAGCTTTGTACAGTCTTTAGTTAATGGGAATATTATAAAATGAATTACTTCAGAAATATGAAATATGGTTTTAGAAATCTAGTTGTGCATACATTTTCAAGCACTGCTAAAATACTATGTTGCTCAGAAAATTGGAAAAAGATTAAAGGGTCTTATCACTTAAAAATGACCAAAAAAAGTTTTTTCAGTACAAGAGACCATTTTGTATTTGTGAAAATGTGAAACTTTAAACTCTAAGCTAATAAAAAAAGGGACATTAGATTGAATCTAAAAGAAATCAAAAGATCATGGAATATTCCTTAGTATTTTTTTCTGATGAAGCAACTAAATAAGCTAGCATTATAATTAATACCAAGAATCTTGTATTAATAAACACTATCAGCTATGTAGCTAATTTTGGTTTTGGTCTGAATTTTATTTCAACTGTCCAAGAATTCCTGGTATGGATATTCTCTCTATTGAATGCAAATGACCAACTTGTATATAATATAGTCCGTTAACAGATCACTGAGGTTTTTAGAAATAGGAATTGAAATAGGACCTTCTAGACTTTTACTTAGATCATATTGTTTCTCATGGGGGAAAACTATAGTTTTAAACAATAACTTCATGTGTCAATTTTTAATTAGTTCCTCCAGTTAGAGGACATCTAGCTTTCACCTTAAAGAGGCCAATTTTAATACTTATGAAAACAATTTAATATTTTTCTTATTTCACTTGTAGTTTTTAGATTTGGTGTCTTTCCTAAACTGATGTTTTCCAACATGATCCTGAAGAAATTAGGTAATTGTTCAGTCAAGTAAGGTCCTTAGCTTATGTTGTGGTAAGGAAGTGCAATAATGACTGATAGAAGGGATATCATAGTTTTTCTTTTAAATATGACTTTCAGCTGACTCTAGTTTATTAGTCAGATATGGAACCTCTAATGGATATAGCTGCAGATGTCTCTGAGAAAAGTGCTGTTGTTTTAGTCAAAACCAATCCTTATATTCACCCATTTCACATTTTTTACTATGAAAATTTCCATGGGGGAGAAAAATCTCATGAGATCTACTTAACCATGCTAAACTTAAGTTCTTTACTGTAGGAAAGCAACCTGTTCAATGCCCAGAATACCTTACTCATTTTGCTTATGGGTCCCGGGGCTAGGAATCTTGACTTTCAAAGCTTTATGGACCTTTGTCTTCTCTTCTGGGCAATGAGGAGGAATCTCTAAGATTCTTGTAGCTCTTATATAATGCAACAAACATTTATTAAATTCCTATTATTTGCAGATCACTGTGAAGTCTAATTCTATAGGTACAAAGTTGAGATAAAATGAAAACCTATCTTCAAAGAATTTAAGATCTAGAAGAGGTATTAGACAACAACACAGCTACTCATTTTAGTGCTTGATAGTATTGTGTTTAATTCTTTATAAAATAATCCATTATTCATAAATACACTTAAGAGTTACCAAAAAAGGGAATGTTTGAAATCTCAGGGTGAAGGTTGTTAGCAAGAGAATCATGGAAACTTTTGTTGAACTTTAAAGTATTGGAAGTAATGCAGTGGGAGAAGAGAGGGAGGGCAATTTGAGGTTTCAATCTGACTATAGCACAGGATTACAAAATTCAGTACATTGTTTATAGAATTTACCTGCATGGTTATGGTTCTCTATAAATCTCCTGTACGTTTTTCAAACTGCTTCATTAATGTCCTTTTTTAATATTGCTATTTCAACACTCCAAATCTCCCTTCCCCTTTTCCCAAAATAAAAATAATGCCCTCCTTTTTTTAGCAAGTTATCATAGCCAAACAAAACAAATCCACACATTTGACATATTAGAAAAACCATGTTCCTCTGGGTCAAAAGATAGGACACATGCTTCATCATTGGTCCCATGTAGTTATAGTTAGTCATTGCATTGATTTGCATTCTTGTTTATTTCCATCAAAGTTTTTTTATAATAATTCTATTGTTATTGTATAAATTGGTCTCCTACTTCAGCACACTTCACTTTGTATTAGTTGATACAAATCTTCTCAAGTTTCTTTGAATCCATCCCTTTTGCCATTTCTTATGGTTCTATTTGCTGCTTGAGTACTATGACCCTGAGAAAGTCAATTAAATATCTGAGTGACTAACTCTAATAATTGCTTCACTAATATTTTTTGCTTTGGGATTGAGTAAAGTAGGAACTGTTCAACTCTACTTCTTATCTTATACTATTCATGGCCTTTTCTGGAGTAAAATCCTTTAAAAGTAAGGGGGAAATCACCTTTATCTCATAGAATACATACACACATAAACATATAAACAAATAAAAGCTGAAACCTATTTCTCATGGGAAATGAGAAACTCCCCAAATCACCTATTAGCCTAAGGCAAATTCCAAGGATCAACCTTGACTGATTCCTCAGTTGTCAGTTTCCCCCCCTAGATACCCACATTCCCCTTTACTTTCAAAGATTAGTGCTTATGTTGTGGCAAGGAAGTGAAATAATGGCTTAAAGAAGGGATTTCATAGTTTTTCTTTTAAATATGATTTTCAGCTGAAAGATAGCTGGGTTGAGATGCTGGAGAGACTTCCTCTTTGGTCTTGATGGAAGATCTAGGAATAATTCATTCAAATCAAAGCATTTATTAAGTATTTACTAATGTACAAAGCCCTGCATTAAGCCTGGGGATACAAATAGAAAAAGAAGACATTCTTGCTCTTAAGAAGTTCACATTCTAATGCGTGAGACAGCCCAAATGGAAGGTTTCATCTAGAAATCAAAAGGAAACATTCCATTCTCCTTAGGAAGCTGCAGCAAAGCAGATTTTAATGCTTCTTCTGTAACATCATTATTTAATCTCAATTTACATATTAGCTTGTAACTAATAATTACTAAATATTATATTTTATTTTTATTTATTTTTGTGAATACTATTTCCCTTTACTCCCTCCCCAGGAGAAGATAAGCTCTTGAAGGCAGGAAATGTTTTGTTACTGTCTTTTTATTGCCTGGATCTAGTTTGCACAGAACTGTCACATAGTGGTTGGTAATCCCTAAAAATTTGTTAGATTGAAGTGAATGAATAATTTTAACAATTGTGTGATAATCCTAAAATAAAATTTAAAAATTTAGCTTCTTCTGGAGCAAAAATCCTTAAAACTGAAAGCATTAATTAAAAGGGAAAAGGATAAAAAAACTTCACATCAAGGGACTTAATTAACTATCCTATCAAAAATATCTAAAAATGAAAAGTAAAGGTTTGTCATATTTTTCCATTAATTTTAAAGAAACTCTCCAAATCATCCATTTTAAAATTGAGAAAAATTTCTTTCTTTCATAGCAGAGAAAGAATACAAACCAATCTTGGCACAATCCTATAAGACCCAGGCTTGCAGAAAACAGCCTCCATTAAATAATATCAGGAAAAGTGTAAAGTTATCCTATCATTTCTTCCAATTTGCTTCTGCCATATAAATTTCAATGCCTGAGAAAATTATTAATACATTTGAATGATAATCCAGAGGCATTTAACTAGGGGCAGGAACTGACTTCAAAAATCACATTCTTACCTATCCTTTCTCTAGGGTTGAAATGAATAAAGGTTGAAAACCTTTTCTTGAGTGTCTCTCCTCCAGTATATTTGTATATGTATGTTTTTTTCCTCCTTTGGAATTTCTGTTTGCTCCATTACCATAGCACTTTGTATAGTTATAGCCATTTAGTATAGTTCTAATTGACTGACTTCATGGAATCTATGCTGGAAATCCCAGTGGAAATCTAGACCAAACATACTTGAAAAAGAATTCCTTCTGCTTCATAGCTAACAAATGATTGACTAGATTTTGTTTCAAGGTCTTGAATTGGGGGAAACTACTGGGTCCCCAGGCAGTCATTCTGCTTGTGGAGAATACTAATTCCACTTCAAATCTGGCCTCAGACATTTACTAGCTTGCGACTGGGCAAGTCACAAAACTCTGTTTGTCTTAGTTTACTGGAAAAGGTAATGGCAAACCACTCCAGTGTCTGCCAAGAAAACAGTATGGTTCACAAAGAGTCAGACCACAGTATGATCACCAAAAAATCAGAAATTACTGACCACCATCACCAGTTGTTTGGAAATTTTCTTTACATCAGGTCCAAATAGACCTCTTTGCAATTTCTACATGTTATTCTTGATTTTGCCCTCTTCCTCCAATCTTTCACTAATTCAGTTTCTGGTAGTTCCAAAAGTTTTGAGAATCACTGGAGATGTATTGGAGATCTTGGGAAAGCTGGATTATCACTCAAAAGATTCCCTTTGATGACATTCAGCTAATAAAGGTAAATTTGAAAAAAAAATCCATTTAATACATATGCAGTATACATGGAAAGATAGTCTCAGTTAAAAATTATTGTGAAATCCTAAACATTGTCCTAAATCTTTTAATGACCTACAATTTTGTTTAAGGATTTGGCTTGAAATCACTGAATTGATTAATGGTTAGGGCTTGATACATTTTTTATCTCACAGAGAGTTTGTAAGAATATAGGATTTTTTTTCTGGAATAATTGTCATGTAGGACTTTAGATTTGGAAGGAAACTTAGAGGTAAAACTGTCAAAATCCTTTAAAGATAAAGAAATGGAAGCCTATAAAGGGTAGGTGACTTTACCAAGTCACACAGGTGAAGTGGAAGAGCCAACATCTAAACCTAGATCCTCCCCCACCTCTAAATTCATGTTTTTTGCTATATCATACTGTGCAGGCAGGGAATGCAATAATACTCACTATGCATGCAGATTTTGCTTAATAGGATTTGAAATCAGGTCTTTTGAGAGTGTCCAAGAAGGAAGCCAGGAGTTGAGAAAGTGAAGTACTTTATATAGTTAGTGTATTCTCCAAATTTTACTTTTCAGAATTTGAGTTTCCTGAAAGCTGGGGCCATGTTGTTTTTTCCTATCTCTAGGAGTTAGCACAAAGCTTTGCACATAATAAATGTTTATCAGTTATTTCCTTCATCCATTCATTCATTCCAAAAAAAATGGCAAAAAATTTCCCATGACTTTCAATATACTACTCCATACTTTGACCATGTATCTATGCATAACTTTCTGGCATACTATTGGGGTAAAGAAACCTGGGATGTAGGAAAGAAAAAGAGAATAAAAATATATGAAACTATAATATCAAGTAGTTTTCTTTTTAGTTTCATACTCGGGCTATGTCATTTCAATTTCAGAGCTTCAATACAGAAAGCAGTCTACTCCATGCAAAGCACGCATTATTCAATACTTCATTAATCTGAAATTCTTCCCACATTGATGCAGATTGCAACTAAATTTTTGTAGATGGTCCTTGGAATCTGCTATGGCCAGCCTAGCAGTGAGACTCTGAATTGGAGCTCAAAAAACAGAGGTGTGATCTATTTATCAACCCATATCTGAGTTTGTTCCAGTTTGATAGGACTCACCAGGTGTAATTTTTGGCCACAGCCTTCAATGTGACCTAGAATTACTTTTTTAATCACAATGAAACATGGACTTTAGTGGAATAGCTTCCCTATTTAATAGCTGCGGTCTGTAATAGGAACAGTCTGTAATACAAGGTAAAGCCTAGCTGGTAAGAGATTGATAGGATTATAATCCTAAAAGACATTTCAGGATATTAGATTTGTTCAGCTACATTAACAATTGTTTGTGCTTATGGGATCAGTGACTATGTATGCAATTAGAACATCATTTCCATTTGCTTGAAGAAATGAGGTTTCTTAAAGGACACCATTTTTATTCTTTACCATCCAAAAGCATTTTGCTTTTTCCATCTCTAAATTAGTATCTAGTTAAAGCAATCACTAAATTGCAATTAAAACTGGAAAGAATTTTGGCCAACATAATTAAATGAGAAGAGAAAAAAATCTTTTTTAATCCTCCCTTTGAACTGCCCACATTTCAGGGTAAGAGACAGCATAGCACTGTGTATAGAAAGACAGACTTGCAATCTGGGAATCTTCAGTTTAAATCAAGTGATCCATAAGTATTTATTAAGTGCTTACTCTTTATCAATCACTATGCTAAGTTCTGGGGATACAAAGAAAGGCACAATTCTAGCCTTTCTTGCATTCTAATGAAGGACTATATCCCAAGCTAGGATTCTGACACATTACTGGTGTGTGACCATGGTCAGCTCACTTAAGCCTCTCAGTGTCCTAGGCAACATTTTCTAAGATTTTTTTACAAAGAAAATGCCATTCTGCACCAGTAAAGGAATTTCTTCATGAGTGTAATCACAGGTTCCAACCTCACCCTTTCCCCCTAAAATAAAGTGCTATTATTTATGTCTTGACATAGCAGAGGCAATGTACATAACAGAAAAAGAGAGAACAGAGAAAAGGAAATCTAAATCCATATGGATTGTCCTTTCTCCTTTTTATGGTAGCTCCGATCATTTGAACATGCAGAGTCACAGTCAGGAAATGATTTCTATATCTCCTTTTGTGGAGATATATAAATATATATATAAATATATATATATATATATATATAAATATATATATATATATATATATATATATATATATATATATATATAGATAGATAGATATATAAATAAGCAACAAAAAACCAAACTAGTTCTTGATCCTCTGGTTAATCCCAAGGTTTAGCTAGGTAAATCTCGCAGCTCAATCAAACCCATTGCCCCTTCAGTCATCTGTGACTGCATCCTTTGACCAACATGTAATAAGCTGGGGAGTGTGGATTAGTATACAAGACACATGTCTAATATCCTTGACATCACTGGATTTCACACATGTTAAGTTTAAGCTGTCTAGACATCCTGTTTGTGATGTTTAATAGGCAGTTAGTATCTATTTGATACTGTAACTTCTTTAAGAATTTGGATAATATATCACTTGGTGCATATACTTTTGTATTGTTTTTACTTCATTGGCTATGGAAGCTTTTAGCAAGATGTAGTTTCCTTCCTTATTTCTTTCAATTAGATCTATTTTTGCTTTTTGCTTTGTCTGAGATCAGGATTGCTACTCCTGATTTTTTTTTATGCCAGGTGAAGCATGATATATTTTACTTCAGTCTTTTACCTTTACTCTGTGTGTATCTCTCTTCTTCCAATATATTTCTCGCAAACAACATAATGTAAGATTGTGGCTTTTAATTCACTCTGCTATATCCCTTTCTCTTTTATGGAAAGATTCATTTCATATACATTCACAGTTGTGATTACTATCTCTGTATTTCCTCCCATCCTATTTTTCTTCCATTTGTACTTTTCTTTTCCTTTTCATCCTATCCCTCCTCATTAAAGTTTTGTTTCTGACCACCACCTCCCTTGATCTTCCCTCCCTTCTATCAACCCCTTTTACCTTTGCTTTCCCCTTTTCCCCTCCCTATCTCTTCCCTGCATTTTGTCCTCCCTTCTATTAGCCCCTCCTAAGGAAGGATTTTTTTTAATTTTTTCTTTTAGGTTTTTGCAAGGCAAATGGGGTTAAGTGGCTTGCAGGCCACACAGCTAGGTAATTATTAAGTGTCTGAGACCGATTTGAACCCAGGTACTCCTGACTCCAGGGCCAGTGCTTTATCCTCTGCACCACCTAGCCGCCCCTAAGGAAGAATTTTTTTTTTTAACGATTTTTGAGTTGTCAAAAAAAAATGGTCTAAGTTACCTCGTTAAGGAGTGGGTTCCCTGTCACTGGAGAAGTTCAGATAGAAACTAGAATACTATTGGTCAAAGATTCGTGTTGTCCTTAACATTCTTTGGAGAGTTTGGAGGATCTGGCCTCATTTTACCTACTACTCTTCCAGTGACTAAAGCCAACCAATACTTTTCTGACAGAAATCTTAGAGGGAAGGAATGTATCTCTTAGTAAAATAAGAAACTAAAAAAACTAAACTAAAAAAAGTTTAGTGGAAAATAAAGATGAGGGGATGTTGTATATGAAAATGTTTATGACATGCATTAAAATTTTTTTCTGACCTCCTGCCCCTAACTCTGTTCACATGACAGCTTCTTTGAATAAATAGATTGTCCTGAGGCTATTCTGGAAAGCAGAGGTTGCTGATATACTTGGTAACTATAGTTACTGTTGTCTCTCTCTTTTTTTTTTTGGTAAAATACTAAATAATGTATCATGATTTCAGAAGTTATTTGAAAACCTTAATGAGATAAAGTCTTATTTGCCAGGCAATGCTCTGATTGTTAAATGCTAGTAATAATTTCCTTCTTTTTTCCACATTTATAAAATTTTTTTTATCTCTATTGAGGGGCAAGAGTAGTGTTGATTCCATACAATTCAGAAATAAATGCATTATGATTTTATTATAAAAATAATTTCTTTGAAAACTTTTTCTTTACCCATTAGAAAATGTCAAACCAAATTAAAATGGTTAGAATTAGCAAAAGCAAAAAAAATCAGCAAATAAACGACAACAAAAAACCAACCAGTGGATTCAATTTAGTAATCATTATAAAAGCTAATTTCAGATAATAAGCATTCTTTGTTGAAGTTATAATTGACTAATCTGAGCAAACTTGGCAAAATACTAATGGAAAATTGATTCTTTGATGTTTACTGAAGCACTCGAATTTTTTTTCACCAAGAAAACAGCAGTTGTAATAAATAGAGGTTGTAAATGCCTTGCATGACTGGATAATAATGTTGGCTTCATTTCTTCATCATCATCTTTTTCTCCAAACTCTACCCTCATCCCAACTTCTCTATTGAAGGCATTACTATTCTTTGAGGCATACATGTTTACAATCATGTTATCCTCACCTCTTCAGTCTCATTTATCCCCTATACCCAACTAGTTGCCAAAGCTTTCTATTTCTATATATCCATAATACTTCTTGCATTCATCTCAATTTCTTTCCTCATATGATCACTACCTGAATTCAGGTTTTTATCACTTCTTCCCGCCCTATTTCAATACCATCAAAATTGATCTCTTTGCTTTAATTTTCTTTCTCCTTTAACCAGCACTACAAACAATTTCCAACATGATTTTCCTAAAGCACAGATCTATTTCATAATACAAAACATAGTTAATAAACTTCAATTACTCATCATTATGTTAAGAAGTGCCTCTGTTAAAGTGAATTATAACTTGGGCCTAATTCATCTTTCTAGCCTTCTTGCACATTCACCCTCTTCCCAAATTCTGCAATCTGTTGCCTTTTTTACTGTTGTTCATGCATAACAATGTCCCATCTTGAGATAATTAAACTGGTTTATCTTCCATATCGCAAATATATTTCTTAATCAAATCCATTTCTAAGACTTCCTTGCTTCTTCAAAACTTACCCCCTTCTATCTGTAGCTTTTCTGATACTTTACTGATTGTAACTTCCCCATATTGATTTTGTATATTATTAATTTATGTGCATATTCTATTCCTCATAGAATGCAAACCCCTTGAGGGCAGGAGCTGTTTTATTTTTGCCTTTTTATCTTCTGCTCCTAGCACATATGGCCACTTCTTATAAAATGCTTGTTGATTGATAACCATGGAACTAACAAGTTGTCAGCTTTAGTTCTAGTTCTTCTAAACTTGGGGATTTGGGGAGGGGGAGGAGGGGAATGGAGATGTACAGGTGGGAGGGTTGTAGTGAGACTGGAAGGAGTGATTCAAAGACCTTTTGGTCAGTCCCCAAGTATTTGTCAGGGAAGGTTTGTAAATAGCCAGGAAAATAGACTTTACTCTCATTGAGATTAACATTAGAGCATTGAGTGAGGCATGCTAACTTTTCCAAAGTTTGGTTATTGTTTGGGGGACTTGACATTTTGATTTGTAGTCCTATTTTTTAATGCTACAGGAATGCATTAGTTTGTTTTGCCAAATAGAGTCTGCCTTTCTCCCATTTATTTATATTTTTATTTCACTCCTTTGGGTAGCATTCTGCTTTCAATGACATGTTCACAGTTCCCATTGAATGTAGACCCCCTAGGGCATTATTTGGCCAGGTAGATTGGTTTTTATGGATCCTTACAGTCATTTTCTACTTTGAAGTTTCTGTAGTAAATTGCTTCGAGAGAGGCACACAAAGACTCCAAGGACAAATTTGTTCATGTGAGTTTATATTCTGAGTCCCCAAACACAATTTGTTCTCCCACCCTTCAAGCTATTCTCCCCTAGAATTGCCCTCATTGGGACCTCTGGGGCCCTTGAGCACCGCAGAGGTTGCTTGCCTATTAGTAATGTGCACAGAGAAATTCTCTTGGGATAGGGAATAGAAAACAGTTTGTAGGGGCAGAAAGACTTGGACTTGAGTTCTGCTTCTGACTACTCATTAGCTATTTGAGTCAGCATAGGCAAGTTCCATGATCTTTGACTCTCAACTTCCTTATCTGAATAGGCAAATAGTAAGATATAAATGGAAAGAGTATTAGCTTTGGAGCCAGGAAACCTAGATTCATATTCCAGATCTGCCACTTATGCTGTGACCATTTAAAGTAATTTAATACATTGCAGCCTCAGTTTTTTCATCTGAAAAATGACAGTGTTGGCCAATGAGATAACTTTTAATAGGTTTCTATTCCAATTCTGAATCTTTGAACCTATGATGCCACTTAAATGAAATTTCCATTGGACTAATATTGTTTCTTAGCATCCTTGACTTTTGAGCATTTTTAAAGCTGCTGTTATCTTTCTCCCCTCCCTTCCCCCCATTCTTTTCCTTGATCTTTCCTGACTTTCTGTGGACTTCAAAACCATGCTCTATCTAGTGCTGCTGGTTTATCTTGGAACTTCCTGTGGTGCCTGAGGCCCCTTTACCTTGGACTAACCCACCATCAGAAACCACTCACCACAGAATATCCTTCGTCAAGGTCTGTTCCCTTTCTCTCAGTGAGTTCCTCTGGGAGTCTTTGTTTTGTGGAGACATGACTGGCTTGACTTCTGGCCTTGTTCCTGACATCCCTCGGACTTCAAAATCTTTCCACCCCTCTCTTCCCCCTTCCCTTTTTTGTGTTGTTACACCATTAGATTGTAAATTGGAGGGCAGGAAATTGTTTTTCTTTTTTGCCTTATATGTGTATCTCCAAGCTTAGCATAGTGTCTCACACATAGTAAATCATCAATATTTCCTTCCTTCCTCTTCCTTCCTCTCTTCCTTCCTCTCTCTCTCTCTCTCTCTCTCTCTCTCTCTCTCTCTCTCTCTCTCTCTCTCTCTCTTTTTCTTTCCTCTCTTCCTCTCTTTCTCTCTCTTTCTTTAAGTGGACTAACAAGTTAAATCTAACTTTGAGTACATCTATGTTATCATTGTTAATTCTTTAATGTTAGTCTCTTAACTTGTATGACAAGAGCAATTATCAAGGTCCTTTTTGGGTTTATTTTTAGGAACAGGTTCATTAACTGGAAGTCTGGAGATAATATTGAAAGATCAAGGAATTCTGTTTTCTATCAATTATACCATCTCTCAAAGCTGAACAAACTTAATTTTGAGAATATACTAGTTTGTAGAATTTAGATTTTTTTTTAAAGCAAGACATTTAAAAAGGGAGCTTGATATGGGTAAAACAATAATGAGAAGTAATAGAGTAATATCAAGGGCAGCAAGATTAAGGAAAATTAGGATTAAGGATTCTTCTGTCACATACTGATTATGTAACTATCTTTCAATATCCCAAACAACTCCTTAAGTTTATAAGTTATAGACAGCTGCTTTTTGTGATTGGCATTGGTGGAATTTCCATACTATGAGTATTCTTAATGATAAAATCATAAATTCAAATAAAAATTAGGCAAAATTTGGATGGGGGACTGGGGAAAATTGTTAATTATTACCTTTCTACAAATTGCTGTAGGTGAAAAGTCCTGAGTGTGTAGCCTTGTTTCAATTCTTGAATCCATTATAGTTTATCTGTATGATCTTGATTGTCATATAACTTGTCATGTAGTATGTAACATAACAAGTTATGTAAAACTCCAGTTTTTATATTTGTAAAATAATGGGATTAGGATAGGTGATATCAAAGATCTTAATGCTAAATACTCATCCAGCAATATGACTTCTCAAGACTTTTAATTTTTTTTTTATTTATTTAGGGCAATGGGGTTAAGTCACTTGCCCAAGATCTCACAGCTAGGCAGTTATTAAGTGTCTGAGGTCAGATTTGAACTCAGGTAGTCTTGACTCCAGGGCTAGTGCTCTGTCCACTGCACCACCTAGCTGCCCCTAGACTTTAAATATATCTATATCTATATCTATATCTATATCTATATCTATATCTATATCTATATCTATATCTATATCTATATCTATATCTATATCTATATCTATATCTATATCTATATCTATATCTATATCTATATCTATATCTATATCTATATCTATATCTATATCTAATATATCTATATCTATATCTATATCTATATCTATCTATATCTATATCTATATCTATATCTATATCTATATCTATATCTATATCTATATCTATATCTATATCTATATCTATATCTATATCTATATCTATCTATATCTATATCTATATCTATATCTATATCTATATCTATATCTATATCTATATCTATAATCTACCTCTACCTCTACCTCTACCTCTACATTTATATATAATTTTTTTCTCCTAAAGAGACCCAAGGTGGAGGTTTTTGAATAGGCAAGGATTAATCAGTGAGACTTAATAAAGAGTTATTTTGCATCAGTTGCTTGTTTGGGACTTGCCTTATTTTATACACACATCAGGTCAGATTTTTAAAATAGGAAAATGTACATTATAAAAATCATTGAACAAAAATCCATTTTCTTTATCATCTTTGAAGAGAAACATTTAGAGATATGGAAAACTTGAAAGGTTTTCAAAATAGTCACAAAGATAAGAGAGGTTAGAAAATAAGACCTAAAGGGAACAAGATAATTTACAAAAGTTGAGGACAACTTTAATGATTGTCTTTGAGTTTAGGGTATAGAGTCTTAAAAACTGCTGTATTTCATAAGCAGAAATGGACTTAAAGGGCAAAAGATTTAAGTATAAAAATTTCCCATCATAGGACTGTTACTGACTGCAACAATAGTCCTAAAAGAGATCTTTCAAGATGTAGGGACAGTTATGAGATTGTACTATCTGGAGGCCTTTAAAAAAATAGAGGATGGATTTCCATCAGTCTGGAATGGTTTAGTGTAGACCCTCCCAAAAGCATGACAATGAACTAGGTGACTTTGAGTGGTCACAACTGAAGAATTCTATGGAGATAGAAAAACCAATTACTTTACTATTATTCTTAGAGGTAGCCTTGGTGGAAAGGGTTAATTAAGATGGGTTAGCAAAACCATTTGGGTAAACTTTTACTATCCCTGTCTGTCTAATAAAACTGTAAGAAACAATGGTTCTCTTGATGCAGTATGGCAGAGAAACATAGAATACTGCAGTCTTAATGAAATTAAATGTGAATAAAAATGCAGAAGGAAATGAAAAGCCACAAGATGGGTTGAGTAGTTATTACATGAAATCAGTGAAGGACTAATAAGAACAGAAATAAGAAGGTGTAATCAAGGAACTATATGGTAGAAAAGAAAGATGGCTTGGTTATGTGGTGAAGGCAAGAGATAATAGGTAGACAGCTGGAGGGATCCACTGATACCCTTGAAAAATCAAGAGGAAGGAGAGAAGGTGCCCAGAGGGTTATATGGACCTTTTATGTTGAACTTTGTGAGAGGACATGGAAAAGATGGGCAGACATGAATGTATTTGATCTGAATCACTGGAGAAAACATCCACACTGAGATCACAGATCCTGCTGAGTCTTTAAGATAATAATCTAATTAATAATGCTCTTTGGAATGAATGTATATAATATGCATATATATTGTATAAATTTAAATAAAATCTCATTATTGGATAAAAAAGAAATGAGGGCTTAGTTATGAACATTTTAATTAATTAAACTGAAATATATAAAGATTTTTCAAAGGAAATAAGTTCTGAAGAATAAAGCTTTCTCAAGCTGAAAATAATAGGGTCATTCTAAGGTCTTCTATATTCCTGGAATTTAAGATTGCAATAATCTTTTTTTTTCAAATTCAGGTGCATATGAAAATTCTCCTAATAATTTTAAAATCACTTGGAAGAAGACAGAATAATTTACCATTATTAATGTACTTCAATGGTTTATCAGCCCTAGTTCAGAGCATGGCAGACAGCCAGTAGGGTAACTACTTTGCAAGTCCTCCTGGACTTCATTAGTCCTAAATTCTATGCCTAGAAAAGGCACTGTTCATGAAAAGTGATATTATAGTATCATTTCATTTGAAAAGTTCTCTATCAGTTTTTAGAGCTTCAATGCATTTTATTTTCAGGTTTGTTTTATTCATTTTCATTGTAAAATAACTGCTACTTTTTCTTGAACCATTTGGGAAAAAATATTGAAACCTCAGATTCCTTGCCTTTGAAGTGAGATTACAGGTTTTCATTGAATCACATGCAATAATTGGAACTTCTTGTTTTTCCCCAAGTATTTCATTTTGGGAGATGAAATAAGACCAAAGAATTTTCTGGAGAAAAGTAGCCAAATTGAAGATGAACTTTGATATAAATTCTAGATTTTTAACTACCATTACTGTTAAGTTATTCAGCTGTTGAATTTGATTAAATATTGGTCATCATTTTGATTATATTTGATTATTGATTGACAGTTGATCATAAGATGACCCACATTTAGTAGTACTCACTTGGTTCTGTCCTTGCAGTCAAGAGGAGAGTCTCAGTTCTTATTAGTCATGCGATCCTGGACAATTAATTCACAAGTCACACATATGGGAGTTTTTTTTTTTGAGGAACATAAACATAAATATCTCTGATATTCAACCTGTGCATAGTCAGATATGCTTCCTAGAGACTCAAATTTTGGGTAAAAACAACTGAGAGAATATATTCCAGCCATGGATAAAATATTTTAGATAAGTTCAGGTAAGACTTTGGGGTTTTAGGTGATGGTGATAGAGAAGGTAAAGTAATTGTTACTCTTAAATTACAGCTGTGAATGACATTTGATTGAAAGGATTAAGCTGTTAATACCATTGAATAATTTGATTAATTGATTAGTACTTTAATAATTCTTTAGGTTAGTATTTATAAAGCCTGTTACTGAAGGAGAGGACCTAAGGACAAAGACAAAATCAAGAAAAAGTAGATAATCATTACTCACAAGGAATATCTTCCATTCAGTTCTTTAAGAAAATAGAACATAGAACAAACACATTTTTAAGAGTAGGAAGATAATTTGAAGTGCTGGGTATTGAAGTTTAAAATACCTCAGTGGGAGTGTCAGGAAATTAAAGTGGAGGCATCATTAACATAGTCCTGGAGGTTCAGAGGTAAAGGAGCATGGAAAGAGAGAAGTGGTTTCAGTAAAAGAAAGGGAGGGTAACAGAAGATGAACTATTTTTGCTCATTTGTATCTAATTCTTGGTGACCCCATTTGACTTTTCTTGGCAAAGATACTGGAGTGCTTTACCAATTCCTCCTCCAGCTCGTTTTACAGATGAGGAAACTGAGGTAAACAGGGTTAAGTGACTTTACCTAAAGTCACACAAGCTAGGAGTTTGAGACTGGATTTGAGCTCTTGGAAGATGAGTCTTCTAACTTCAGACCTGGCTCTCTAAGCACTGGGCATTCTAATTGTCCCTAAAAAATAAGAATAAAAAATAATTGGAAAACTAACTCTACTCCACACCTTTTCATTGAACTGGCTCTGCATCCTCCTATATGCAGCAGCTATCTTACCCATAAATAAACTAGATATTTGGAGAAAAAAATTGAGGATACCACAAGAGACCTCAACTAAAAAATATTCTTCTTTGTTTGCTCTGTAAGTCTAACAAATTTGATTATAGAGTTTCAGCATAGAGGAATAAGGAAGCACTTCCATTGGAAGCTCTGAATGAATTCCTCCCAGGTTTATATCTTTTACAATTGGTAGTTAAGTCCCAGGGTCTGAATGCTTTACTAAGTGTGAATGCAACCTCTCAAATTCTGAAAGGGTTAAAATATCTCATAGCATTGTTATCTGTCCCTTATATACTATTATTTTATCAAATGAGTTGGGGGGGGGGACTTAATTGATTAGACATTCTCTTATCAACATTGTCTCACTCCAATTTTATCTCTGTCAAAATTTTATGGTTACAAAGAAAAGTTATTTGTACCCTTACCAAAAACCCTAAAATTTTTCAAATGTTTAATTTTACATTTTACTACTTCAACAATTAGAGTGAACACAACATGATTGTTGATGGATGAGACTCTTGTAGTTTGTTAGAATCATTTTTCTGAACCTCACCCTTATGGTGAAGAACCATAGGGCTAGGAGAGCTTAGAGATCATATAATTCATTATTATGTCCAATGTGCTGAAGCAACTTATCTTAGGATCAGCCAGCTAGACAGTGACAGAGTTTGATGAGAATTCCACTCTGTCGATTTTCAATCCAGTTTCTTTATAATGCACCATCTGTCCTTCCTAGGTAAATTATGGAGTTGAATGTATAATGATCTCAGGATTGTCCCAGAAGTGAACTGGATTTCCTTTTTCTGTTCTCCTTTCATAGTGCTCTTCTTCCCCCATCCCCTTTCTATCCTTCTCTTTGCTTGGTCATTGCTATTTATTCCAAGCCTACCCTATACTCTTATCTTAACTAACCATGATGCAAGATCTTGGGATCTCAACTCTGTCTCCTTATTAGGTCTATGTTCCCAGAATCTCTTCCAACCACTCTACTCAACTAAATTTATCTTGAACATTTACTAGCACGTGCATTAATGCTGTCCTCCCCTTCCCCCAAATCTCTAGTTTTGGTGCTGTAGATAGTTAGCTTTTTTTGTTCTTCTGGTTAAAGATTGGAATTGTAACAAAGTGATGAATTTTGTTCCATAATTTAAATTCTGGTTATTGTTATTTTTTTAAAGTTCTTATTCCTCTGGTATTTTGTAATATCTTTTAACATTTCAATCAATGGCTTTTATTGACGGAGTACTCAGATGCTGATTAAACAAGGGATGTGGTTTGAGAAATTTTAAGAGTGTTTGAAGATCATTAATTTCTTAGTCTTCTAAGATTTAAGCTCTACCTTGGTAACCTTTCTCCATCTTTTGCATCTCATCATACTACATATTTGTATTAAATTCACTGAAGCAGGGCCCTTATTACATTTCTCCAATGTCTCATTTTGCACTGAGTTGACCACTACTATATGTTATTAATTACATCAATAAAGGCAACATCATTTTGAAACTCAGTGGAGGTAATAGAGCAGGAAGTTTGGGGTGGTGAATATTCGGAGGCAATTAGCTGGTCACTCTTTGGAGAAAACAACTCATTTTTAATAACCTTTTTGCAATATAGCTGGGCTTCAGTCAGATCTACCCTTTTTGGTCTTGAAAATATGGCCATTTCATCAGAATGAAATTCATTGAATATGTTTCTGCAGAATGCAGTATGAATACATTTACTTTCTTGAAAGAAAACAGTTCATTGCTTAGCCTATTTCATCTAACTTTAAAAAGTGTCCTCTTTCCTGCTACTTAGGCTCAGTTCTCTTACTGAATATTAAAAGTCACTGTCTTGCCAATATGCAAATATATGCTAACTCTTATAAAATGACTTGGATGAAAGCTGTGATTTGATTGCCAGAGACACCTAGCTGCTACATAATGATATCTCAGCATTAGAAAATCACTGAACCCACAAGATTTCATTCCTTGTGCTAGGTCAAAATGAAGTGTTTAGAAATGTAGAAATAGGTAAAAATTTATTTTTAATTTTTGCATACTTTTTTAATTTAAAATTAAGTTTTTGGAGCACTTTTGGATTGATTTTTCTTTTAAAATATCTCAAACTGAGGTGGGGGTAGAACTGGTGACAAATTTTCAAAAGACTGGAAAAGACAAAACAGATCCTACTAAAAAAAGAAATTTTAAAAAGCAACCACGAAGATATAAGCAACAACTGGCCCACCTACCTACTTTCTCATCTCTGGAATATTTATAAAATTGATCCACACATATGATATAAACATAAGAAAACAGATAGACATTTGCAGAGAATTTTTTTGGTAACAGAACACATATTCACAGATAGAAAATTGACTGAGATGAAAAAATTGTCACTTTCTCTGCTTCATCAATTATTTCTTTATTAAGAAAAAATAAACTTTGTAGGAAAAAATATGATCCTAAGGATTTTCCAAAGACATTGTTTTCAATTCAAATGAGCTCAAGAAATTCAAGTTTTGGCGCTAATAGGCAATCTGGTAGAGATCTCTGTGGTCAAAGTTCTAGGGATCAGCTAACTGCTTGGCAAGTTAGAGAGGAAAGTCCCCCATCCCACAAAATTGGTCAGAGGAGGACCTTGTAGTATTTGAGGTGTTCAGAAAACTTAAACTGCCTGTCTTCCTTTAGTACCTTATCTTCTATGAAGATCTGAAGCCTATCTTTGGTCACTAATATTCTCCTGGTGATACTTTATTCCTATGAATACTGAATCAAGTATAGATGAGTTCAACAAAGAGCACCCTAAAGATGTTCTTTTGATCTTCTACTATTACATCTATTCTTTCCCTCTCTTTCTAAATATTATCCTAGATGCATGGAATCAGCCTGAAGGTTGTTATAGCTTACCATTTACATAATGGTATAGATGTGAAAAGTGAAATAGAAAATATCATTAAGAATACCCAAGAGTGAAAAATGATGTGGGTCAGTCATGTAACAGATGAATAATCTGGATATGACACTGGTGTTGAACCAGAGTTGGGTCTCTACTAATTGGTTACACCCCCCCCCCCCTAGATAATTTAAAGAAAGACATGAATAAGAAATGAACAGAATTTAGAAGTGTGGAAGGATTACAATCTGGACTAGAGTTGCAAATTTATACTATGACTTTAAAGAGCCATTGAACTATTTAATAATCAATATTTTTATGGTAATTATAAAATATTGTATCTAATATATCTAATTACTCTAAATTATATCGTTTCTTTCTTGGTATACTTCTTGAGTTTCTTGCTTTACTTAGAACTTCCGCTCTTTGTAATACCTTCATTTATTCAAGAAACACTTATATTAGTATTATTCATGTGCTAGGAATGATATAAAGACAAATAAGCTTGGTCCTTGCCCTCAAAATGCAAGTAGCCCAATACATATGATAAAGCACATGCACAGAATACAAATGAAGGTAAATAATTTCTTGCTAGATTTTTTAGAGTAGTAGAAAGGAAGAATTCTGGAAATTTAATTATCTTCCTTTCACATTTTACTTTTATACTGGGCTTCCAAAATCACATCCCTGTTCTCTAGTGGGTTCTGTCTTGGAGATTTTCTCTAATAACTGATCATTTAAGCTTATGTCCCCACCAGCATCTTTATGCAGGGGAAACATTCAGACCAACTCATTTTAATTCACTAATAAACATATATGACTCTCTGTTTCTATGATACTTTAAGACCACTAAAATTTATCTACGAATAATATTTGAGTATAGTTAGAGTTAGTGTGGTATAGGAGCAGGATAGTCAACTTTGGCAACAATAAGACATGAGCTCAAGGTCAAGATATGTTAGTAAATGTTTAACAACTGATTCTCCAGGAAAAATAAAGTGTGCATTATCAACATTATACTCTTAAGTCTGGATGATCAAAAGAACAATGAATTAAATCCTGATTGGTAGTATTTGCCTATTTATTAGGTATAAATATTCAAACAGAAAATTTAATAATCATTACAGCTTGGCCTTGGTTCAAAACCTTTTTCTGTCACACAGTAACTGTCACAGCAAATCACTTGACCTCTCAATGTCCTAGGGTGACTATCTGAAAACATCAAATATAGACCTCTGGCAGTTGCCTCATAGGATGTTCTCTGTATGATGAAATCCCAGTTCTAGATATGTCTTCTGTACCACAGCTGTGCAGCTTTCCCCACATAGAATAGAGATGAATGGCAGAGTAACTTACAAAAACATGTATAGAACATGAACATCTAGCATCTTATCTCTTAATAAATGCTATAGGGCTTAGTCATCAGCCTCTGTTTCTAATAAATACCTTTATTTCCTTCTCTTACAATAAGTGGCTTGCCCAAGGCCACACAGCTAGGTAATTATTAAGTGTCTGAGGTCGGATTTGAACCCAGGTACTCCAGACTCCAGGGCCGGTGCTCTATTCACTGCGCCACCTAGCCACCCCACAACATGAATTCTTAACCTTTTTTTGTGTCATGGAAATTGTTGACAATCTGGAGCCTCTGAACCTCTCCTCATAATGATTTTAAAAGCATAAAATACAGAGGATTACAAAGAAAACTAGTTATATTGAAAAGTGATATTTCCCTCCCATTCAAGATTATGAATCTCCTGAAATTTATCTATATCTATGGGCAACAGGTTGAAAAGTTTTGCCCTATTGTGGGGTTATAGTCTATACTCTATTCCACCTTAGTAACAAGTGAAAGTCAGCAAAGTAGACTGACTCATCATTCAAGATAAAATTTTGTTAAGTGGGTTTCTACTTGCCAGTAAAATGGAATGACTTGCCTCAGTTTAGCCAAAGACTCTGAGATGAAGACTTAACTCATTTTTATACAGTTAGAACAAAGAACAGAACTGGGTAGGTTACATTATGGGGTTGAGAATGGCATGATAGGTTACATAACTAACATGTGGGGGGACAACATAATTGATTGGAAGCTGAGAATGATGAACTTGGAACAACCCTTCTTTCCTTTAGTGACTAAGAAATGTTCATTGCTTGCGTATTCCTTCAAGGGCAGAGATAATAGATAAAATCGGTTTTTTAAGGTTTTTGCAAGGCAAATGGGGTTAAGTGGCTTGCCCAAGGTAATTATTAAGTGTTCTGAGACCGGATTTGAACTCAGGTACTCCTGACTCCAGGGCCAGTGTTCTATCCACTGTGCCACCAAGACCAGACATCATTGAAGGATAGCTTGGTGGTGTATAGGTATTGGACTAGATTCTCTGGCATTCCTCAAGGATAGCTGATTATCTTGGGGCAAGAATAGAACAGTGAGAATAGAGAGTAAACTGGAGAACTGGAATTTTAAATTTAACTCCTCACTGCACTAAATATGATCAATTAAAAAAATGACAGAGAATCAGAGAATCAATTTAATCTTCTCAGTAAGTGAATCAGGACCTGAGTAAACTACCCAATGGGTCCATTAGAGAGGTACAGGTGCTATGTTCCTGGCAATCTAAGCTATTCTTGTGTCTTGATATCTCCAGAATGACAATCTACTGCTACTATTGCCACAATTTAAAGTTTTATAGGTAACTCTTCCTTAGCTAGTCATGCCCAAGTCATCAACTATCTTGTTGACTCTTCTCTCTTCTCTCCTGTGATTCTTCTATCCTATCTTTCTTCTTTATACTTCTCCCTTTCTCTCCCTATAAGGCTTGCTCTATATCTTTTTCCATGTACATTGACCAATAATATTCTGAGAAACCATGTTTTTTTTTCCAATAGTTCCATATTGGTTGTAGGTTACACCATATAGACTATCGCCTTCCTACCTCTGTCCCTCATAAACATTTGGGAAGAGGGAGAACATGTGAAAAAAGTTTTCATGTCTGTCCAATAAACATGAATTGCCATTATTTGAACATGTCTTATCTTTTTTCATATGAGGAGACATTTTTATTCTTATTGCTTTTAGGTCTTTAAAAATATAAATAACTATTTCTTGTTAAAAGTCATTTCTATATGTGTTGATATGTAGAGGCATAATCTCTGCTAATATTTTGCTTACTATGTATACATGTATAGTCAGTAGTGTTAGTCCATAATTTTTATTTTCTTTCTTATCTCTTTCTGGTTTGATTAGCAGGACTATATCTTATAGAAGGAGCTAGGTAAGGCTCTATTTACTTTTACTTTATGAAATCTTTTTATTATATGTTATTTTCTTTAAATGTTAGATAGAATTTACTTTTTTTTTATTTGACAAGGCAATCCAGGTTAAGTGACATGACTAGAATCACACAGCTAGTAAAGTGTCAAATGTCTGAGCCTGGATTTGAATTCAGATCCTCCTGACTCCAGGGCAAGTACTCTATTCACTGGACCACCTACCTGCCCCTAGAATTCGTTTTTATATATATATATATATATATATATATATATATATATATATATATATATGTAATATCTTGAAAATTCTTGTATTGTTTACTTGATTTCTTTTTTTCAGATCAGGTTTTTAGGTAATGTATACTATTTTCTTAAACTGTATATTTTCTGTTTTTATAAATATTCTTTTGCACTTTCAACTTTCCTGAAATAATGTGAATTAACTGTTCCTAAGTTTATTTTTTCTGTTTCCCATGAATTCCTTCTTAACTCTTTGAATCTAGGCAATTTGGTAGCTCTCTCAGCAAGCTGTTTATTCATTTAGCTTATTAAGCTTTTAAAAGCAGTGATTTTTTAAAAAATTGTTTATTTTTGTATTCACTTAGAATCTATTTTGCCAATTGTTCCCATCCCAATTGAAGTAAAAGAAAAGAAAACCTAAACATTCATGACACATAATGCATAAAACATAAACATAATACAGCAAAACAATTTTCAACATTGACCATCTCTGAAAATATGTGACTTTGCATTTTAAATTCTGGCAGAGGTGAGCCTTATATTTCATCTTCATTATTTTGTACTCATAACTTATCAGTGAATTAATCACAGTTCTAAAATCTTTCAAAGTTGTTTTTCTCTAATGTTGCTGTCATATAAAGGTTCCTCTCATTCTACTTACTTTACTCTGCAGGAGTTTATAGAGGTTTTCCTAGTTTTATCTGGAACTGTCCATTTCAATTTTTCTTATGATACAATAGTTTCCCATTACATTTATATGCCATAGTTTGTTTAGCCCACTTGCCAATAGGTAAGTTATCATCTTAGTTTCCATTTTTTGGTTAATACCCATCCACTTACCCACACCCACACACACAGATACCTACAAACCTTCCATGAATATATAGATCCTTTTCTACTTTTTTTTTGATGACTTTGGGGAAAGAAGTAGTATAACTAGGTCAAAGGGCATGCACGATTTCAGCAACTCCTGAAGTAACATACAAATTGTACTCCAAGACATCTGAATCAATTCACAGCTTTACCAAGTGCATGGTAATATGCTTATTTTCCCATAGTCCCATCAACATTTGTTATTTTTGCCAGCATAGGTATAAAATGAGTTGGTTTTTATTTATCATCTCAAATATTTTATTTTCAATTTTTCTTATCTTGTTTGATTTTCAAATTTATATTCTTGTTTAGAATTGATTTTCAAAATTTCTACAATTGTGTAAAACTTTAGATTTTATCTTATGTTTATTTTGGATTTATTAACTTTAAAAATTTCTACTTTTTTAGTTATGTAAGGAAAATCTACAGATTCATAATTTTTCTTTCTAGAATAGCTACATCTAAGAGATTTTGGACATTGTCATAAATAACATTCTTTCTATGATATTTTACCAACTGATCATTCAAAATTATTTATTCACCATTTCAATCAATACTTTGTTTACTTATTATTTAAATAAATATTGTTTGTTTCTTAATTTATTGTAGGTTTAATGTATTATGACCTATGTAAGACATTTACTATTTCTGTTTTTTAAAATCTATTTTTGAATTCTTTATGCCTTAGTCTATAATCAGTATTTGTGAGGGTGACCTGTGAGGCTCAAAAATAAAATAAAATCAAATCCTTAGGATTTCAATTTAGAAATCACCAGATTTTTATCATATTTGGTTTTCATAACATTCTTTTCAAATCATTAATTTGTTGTTATTTAGATTTATTATTTATTTAAGTCTAGGATGAGAACAATTATCTTACTAGTTAGGCTTTTGTCATTCTGTTTTCTTTCAAGGCTATAGATCTTTTGCTATTTGGTGCAAATATTTAATATCAATTTTGTTAATTATTTATGGTTCCTTTAAGCACAATTAAAACAGTCATTAATCAACAAAAATTATTAAGAACTTAATATGTACCAGGTACTTCCTGTTTTTCTCTATATCTATTTTCATGGTTGCCTTGTCTGTGATAATGATTGCCGTTTATGCTTTTTTGGATTCAGGTAAGAATAATTTTTATACCAATTTCTTATTTCTTTTTATAATAAATTTTTTGATTTTGCTTTCTAATACATTCTGTCACCTTTTTCTCTATTATGAATGAGTTATTCTTCTGACTATTCTTTGTTAATATTGTCAAAATTTTCCTCTCTAGAAAATCCTTTTATTATATTTATTGTTCCTTGACTTTATTTTAAAGAAATCAGTACTATGTATTTTGTATTGCTCAGAAAAAATCTTGTCCCATTCTTCTCCCTTCCTTCTTCCCTTCTAGCTGAGGCTCAAATCATTGGGCCTTTTCACTTTCATTTTAAAAAATCAGTTCTTCATATCCATTTCTTTCTTTTTTTTAAAAAAGTTTTTTCAAGGCAAATGGGGTTACATGGCTTGCCCAAGGCCACACAGCTAGGTAAGTATTAAGTGTCTGAGGTCAGATTTGAACTCAGGTACTCCTGACTTCCAGGGCTAGTGCTCTATCCACTGCACCACCTAGCCACCCCCATAATCCATTTATTTCAAGATCTCTCTCTCTCTCTCTTTGACTTATCTTTTGTCTCAGATGCTTCTTTTCCCCCTCTATAATTGAGAATAGCTCCCTACTTTTCATCATACTTGTGCCTCTCTTTAACCACCTCTCTCTCTCTCTCTCTCTCTCTCTCTCTCTCTCTCTCTCTCTCTCTTTCTTTAGGGTACTTTTTTTGAACACATAATCCCAAAATTTGTCTCCCTTTATTTCTTAATAACTCTTAGAGTGGAATACCAAAAAGCAGAAAATTTTTCTTTCCCTCTAAGGATGTAAGTACTAATCATCATATGACTCTTTTGATTTATTTTAACTTGTTTACCTTTTATAAATTTCTGTTGCCTACCTTGTTCATATTTTAAAGACTTTCCTACCTTTGGATTTCTCAAAAGTAATATTTATCATTCATATTCAGCTAAGGATCTATTTCCAATTATTGTAGGATTATACTCAACTTTTTGGTGTAAATTATCCTTGAGTACAAGTGGCTTTCTTTCATTTAGTATTTCATATTCTATTTTTACTTTTTTTAAAAATTTAATTAATACTGAATATTTATGGGTAACTATAACTTTGATCTTTTTTCCTGGAATCTAGAAAAATTTCTGGTCATGTTTCTGGGATTCCTTTCTTATGATATCTTTTGAGTTCTCTTACTCTCTGGTTCCAAAATGTCAGAGTAATTTTGTATTGTGGTTTCCTGAAACATGGTGTTCAGGCATTTGGTTTTATCATATTGGTCTGATTGGCAAAGAGAGAGTTAGATTATTTTTCCTAAGCCTATCTTCTGATAAAATTTCTTTTCAGTTTTGTTGTTTCAGTTTTGTTGTCTTTGTATTTTGCTCTATAATTCTAATTTTTATCACTAAATTTTTAGTTCCATCTCCTCATTCTTTTTTAAGTGCTAATACCCTTGTTAAAACTCTTCAACCTCTTTCCTGAGATATAAATTCTTCTTTCAAGTTTTTCCATATGAGCTTTAATTTCAATACTTATTTTTTCCCTTAGTTCTCTGGGGATTTCCAATTAATCTTTGTCTGACATTAAATGTAGCCCATGTGCATCCCTTCACCTCATAAAGAAAGGAGGGAAACTCATTTTCTCCTTTCTTCTTTGGACACAAGACTGATTATTAAAATTATGCAGTATTCAATAAGTTTAGTATGTTTGGCTGTCTCTCCCTTGACAAGGGTCAGTCTGATTATCAGATATTATTAAGCTTAACAGTGTATCTTTGATAAATCTCTTTCTGGCCAATGATGGTTTAATGACTTCAGAGGTAAGGCTAATATTATGAATCTGTCTGTCTTGCTTTTTAAAAAAAAAAAATAGGGACTACCTGCACCTCTGGCATCCTTGAAAGACCATATTCCTCTTGTGTGACTTAATTTGTCTGAATGTCTAAATGTAAAAGTAGGAGCAGACCCAGAAATGGCTTCTGTGACAATGAGGTTACAAATTACCAGGGTCTATGATAATCAGCTATCTGCTAACCTGGCTCCAGGCTCATTTCTGCTCCTGAGGTCCCAGAAAAGAGAGCAAATCCTATAGAGAAATAGAATAAGCACTATCTCTTCTCATTCTACTTCCTCCTTTTACACAATAATACCCAAAGGTCACAGTGGGAGACATTGCACCTACAGGACCAACCCCATGAATTTCTTGCAGTAAATTTTGATTCAGAGAAAAATTTAAGAGGAACTAATAGGTTTGGAGAGAGGTTTTAAAATCAGAAGTGTCTTTCCATGAACAGACTGTGAGTGGATGTTATCCAGAGAAACAGTGCAGACCTGGAAATGGAAATATCTGTATAACCACTATGTCTGAGACCTCCTGTTGTTTTTTTTGTTTGATGTTTTTGTTACAAACCATATGGTGTGGTATATATTTGTAAATAAATAAACTCTCAGTTACTATTCATCTTGTGAATATATATATATATATATATATATATTTCTCTCTCTCTCTATCTCTATGTCTCTATATTTGTCTGTCTGTCTGTCTCTGCATCTGTCTGTCTGAGTCTCTCTTTCCCTCCCTCCCTCTCATATACAAGAATTTTAAACATTGCTCAGTCCACAAAGCTAAGCATATTTTGAATATTTCTTGAGAGCTGATGCAAAGCCAGACCTCAGCTTGCCAGAATAATATCCCTAAATAGTGTTATTTTTCAGTTGTTAGACATGGTCTATTTTACATTTTGCCTGGTCATTTGAAGACATTTAAAAAATTCGAATAATAATCTTTCATGGGTGCTTTGTTCTGTCTTGAGCCCTATTCTCAGAAGATTTTCAGACTTTTATTTCCTGTGCCTGATGTCTCAGAAGACCCCAGCTTGCAGCTGTTCCCAGATTCTTAAAGCAGGCAGTCAGAGAAAACAACAGCTTCAAGGTTATAAAAGGGCATGAGAGAGAAAAAAGAGGATCCGAATTGGTGTGACTGGCAGGGTCTGTGCTTTCTCCTCCCTTTGAAAGTCCCCAGAGTACCTTAAGAATACCTAGTAAATACTTTAGATCGATGGACTGACTGAAGCAGGGGATAGGCATAATCTCACCCAGACAGGAATTTTTTTTCACCCCAGAATAAGCAAGGACATTTGATGGTCAATTAGGAATAGTCTGTATTTATACCAGGGCAGGATCTAGAAAAAAGGATGGTGAAGGATACAATCCCCAGGTGTTCCCCTGTCCTAGGTTTGCTCTGAGCTCTTAACCTTCAAGCTAGTCCCTAGCACTGGTTGCTGACAACCAGCCCTCTTTCTGTTCCCTCCTCCACTCCTCCCAAAAGGATGGTGAAGGAAATAGAGTTGACCCTAGAAGCAGGAAGACCTAAGTTCAAGTCTTGTAGCCATGTACCCCTGGCAACCTTGTCGGGGATTATATTTCCCTTAGAGACACTCATGGTAAAAGATCTGCATTTAATAAAGAAACAAATACATATTTAAGAAAGTTGAATCAACCCTGACTTTATGATTTGTTTTACTTTGGTCATTATTTTGGTTTGTCCTTGGCAAAGATACTGGGGTAGTCTGTCTTTTCCTTTTCCAGCTCATTTAACAGATGAGGAACAGAAGCAAATGGGTTTAGGTGACTTGCCCAGGTTCACACAGCTAGTTAGTGTCTGAATTAGTGTCTGATTCAAACTCATGAAAATGACTTTTCCTCATTTCAGGCCTGGCCCTCTAATCATTGCATCACCTGATATTTTCCTTCTAAGATAATTTATATATTTTACAGATAGCTTATTGATCCAACATCTTTTGTATGCAATTAGAAACCTTAAAGTTGTCTCAGGATTAATTGGTCTGGGCCCTACTTTCTTTGCCTGAAGTAAGACATTGTTTCTCATGATCTGAGTTAAAGAATTTCTTTTTTTTGTCTCAGAGGTGGGGAAGAAAGTTGAGTTTATTAGGACTAAGGGAATAACACTTAAAATATTCTAACCCAAGATTTTTACTAGAGAGAGCCTGTTCTACCTTTAATCTGTTGTAAATATTGCCAAAATTGGGCAACTAGGTGGTGCAGTGGATAGAGCACTGGTCCTGGAGTCAGGAGGACCTGAGTTCAAATCTGGCCTCAGACACTTAATAATTACCTAGCTGTGTGGCCTTGACCAAGCCACTTAACCCCATTGCCTTGCAAAAAAAAAACAAACTAAAAAAATATTGCCAAAATTGAACTAGTTAGTACTGGTATTGAACTGGCCAGAAGACTTTCTCAACTCTACCCAGAGTTCTTTTCACTATTTTAGAAGAGAATAATTAGCTGTGTTATGCATTCTTCCTATTAAAACAATAAAAAGCTATTGCTAATTCTAAAATACTTTTAAAAATTGCTATTGGTATATACTAACAAACTATGCTAGCAAATTATTAAGTAAGTCAAGTCATTAAGCATTTATTAAGTATTTTGTGTTAGATACTTCATTAAGTGCTGAGAATACAAATACAAGCAAAAAGAAAGACAGTCTTCATCCTCAAGGAGCTTATATCATTCTAATGGGAGAAGACAACATGTAAAAATGAACTGAAAGTACGAGTGAAGGTGGAGGGAAGTTACCCATGTCAGGACATGGTAGAAAAATAGGGGTGAAGCCAGGAAAGGAGAGAAGATGGAAGTAGGACTGGACTGGGTGCTTCCTCAAAAGGGAAGTTCTGGAAGGAACTTGCTATTCAGAAGAGGGGGTCTTAGAAATGGAGGGATCTTCCAGGGTGAGAAGACAGTTGGAACATGGTAGAGAAACTGAGAGAAACAGGAAGAAGAGTGAAAGAATGAGAGTTCAGCTTCTGAATATTTTAAAATTCCTAATAAATTAAAATTTTTATTTTAAATCAAAGATATTCTGGTGATCACTATAAGCCATCTTAGTCTTGTACTAATATATACCAGAGTAAACTTTCTATTTTAACAGGGATTAGAGTGATTCCAAAGATGGAGCATAAATTTCAGTAAAGTATTTTTAAAAGTCTTTCATGAGATCCTTATAAGTCAGATAGGACTTTACTGGAAGATGGTATCATTAGGAACATTTGGAATTGGTTAAATCACTTGACCCAAAGAGGGATGATTATGATTTATGAACTGGTGTTAGTGTGTAAGAAGATTTTTAAAGAAGTGCCACTGGGCTCTGTTGTTTGATTATTTTCAATAATTTTATAAACAACTTGGATGAAGACAGAGATAGCATTCACATCAGATTTGCAGACCGTAATGTGATAACTCTTCCCAAATTCCTCTCCTCCAAAACAAAACAAAAAACAATCCATGAGCAGATATGCTCCATTACCTCCAACATTATATGACTCGTTACTATGTTGAATGCCACTCATTGGTTGCTGAACTGAAAAAAATCTAATAACAAGAAATACCCTACCTGTTATAAGATGACATGGTTTCCAGCTAATGGATTTCTTGGAGCAGCTTTGAAGAAGATAAGATGTGATTCCAGTCCAATTGGGGAGAGGAGGAAGAAGGTGTCCATTTCTACTGTTATATGATGGAACATTGATTCAGGAAGCTGGGTTTTATTTCAAGTAGTCTAATTGTCTTGCCTCTCCTTTAGTGTTGCCTTTACTTTAGCATTGACCTTGTAAACATCAGAAGGTTTTGAAATGTCTGTGAGTATCGGCAACCTAGGTTTATCTCTAGTGGAACAATTAGGGTTGCTAATCCAATAGTAAGATCAAGCTTGAAAGAAGGAAAAAAAGGCTGGTATCAAAGAGGGATGACCCCCCCCCAAAAGACAATCCTGGTGTTTGATTGAACTGTGCTCAATGAATCTGAAATATGAACTAACTAATTAGCAACCTTGCAGAATTGTTTATGTCCCAATGAGGCTTGAATATTGGCCTCTCAACTGGTTGTACTAGTAGTTATATTATTGAATTTCATTATCATTCTAGGATTTATTGCTCAATATTTCTTTTTCTGTATGAGAATATAATCCCTGTCTTCTACATGATTCATGTCTGCACATTGAATATTTAAAATATTCTCCTTTGCTAAGGAAAACCATTATACTTTGAGCCCCAAACCATTTCATGATTAGCATCTCTACAAGTAGCCACTTACTCCAGGGTGAAGATGACTTGCCCTGTTGGGAAGACAGGCATCCTATTAATAATTAAAAGACAGGAATTGATATAGATTACCAGATTTGTGGATTCAGCTGAACCAGGCTCAATAAGCCACTGTGCTAGAATTTATGGAAATTGGGAAGGGTAGCTTATTATGTTGGATAGTAGAATTGGGATCCAGAAAGATCTTGAAGTATTTTAAATTCAATAAGTTTAACTTTTATGGGGATAAATCTGAAATCTTACAATTGGGTTCAAAAAGTCAACTGCACAATTAGAGGAAGGGGGGGAGTATTGTTCTGCATCAGTTCATGTAGAAAATATTTGAAGTTTTTAAAAGAATGATAATTCAACATAAGTTAATAGTGTGTCATAATAGCAATAGTGAGCAAATTAAATCTTTTTTTAAAAAAATTCAAAAGATTCAAGATATCATCATTCTGGTTACTTCTATGGAAGTAGGTCACAAACCCTTTATGTTTTAGACAGTTTTCATGAATTGCTGACAGTTTCAGGTTTTTAGCCTGATATTCAAACTTGTCTAAAATTTGTCTCATATTTCCAATTTCATTTCTCACTGTTTCTTTGAAAATGGATCCAAAATGGATCATTCACCATTTCTTCCTAAACTCTACTTCTTGGGTTCCAAAGTTTACTTCAAGATGGCACTCAGTCACCACTTCTCAAATAGAACATTCTTGATTCTACTCCAACATTCCCCTCCCCCATCAGTTTGTTTTCATTTCAAAATTACTTTGATTTGCCTTGCATATACTTTATAAAAATCTTGTATAGCCCCTTCATTTTACCTAAAATTGATGTAAAGAAGTAAAGTGATTTGCTTCAGACAAGATCCTAAAGGAAGTCATCGACAGAGGAGTAGACTTAGGTCCCATGGTTTCCTAATCACCACTCTTTCCTCCCTACCATGTTACTCATTGATTTCAATGTCTTTTATCACTCTTTTGTCTGATGATTGCCATGTGCCTAAGCACATTGCTCTCTGTTGAAATTCAACATATTTTTCAAGGTTCCAATTCAACAAGTTTTCAAGGTGCCTCCTCCATTAATTTACCCAAGATTGTACAAGTAGTAATACTGAAATTCATACTCAAGACCCCTAATATCATATCCAAATATTTCCTTTTTCTTTTGTGAACCTAATAATCATAAACTAACATGAATATTTCAATATCCAGAGGACAAAAGGGATGCATATCAAACTGTGAATTTCTAAATCATATATTAAATATATTACATATTAAATATGTCAATGTAACATACTCATATAGTAATATAAATGTCTATGTACATATGATTCTTTGTTCTTTTTTATTTGACCTCTTGAGATAAATCTCTAATAGTTTATTGTTCTATTTTTTTTTTTAGGTTTTTTGCAAAGCAATGGGGGTTAAGTGGCTTGCCCAAGGCCACACAGCTAGGTAATTATTAAGTGTCTGAGGTCGGATTTGAACTCAGGTACTCCTGACTCCAGGGCTTGTGCTCTATCTACTGCACCACCTAGTTGCCCTGTTTAATGTTCTTTCCCAGGATGCTTCTCTAGACATTGAATTTTGGTTTTGGTATTCATCTTTTAAAAATTGGTTTCAATAAATGATCCTACTGTGCTTAAGGGGAAAAAATAAAAGGCTGTTTGGTTTTTTCATGACTTTTTTTTTATTGCATCAGTGGTAAAAACAGAAGGGAAAAGAAGGCAAGAGGATGGATGGAGAGACCTTTCCTGGGTCAATACCATCAAACTCATTTAATCTCAAAGAACACGTACACACACACACACACACACACACACACACAGAGAGAGAGAGAGAGAGAGAGAGAGAGAAACAGGAGATGAGATTGTGAAGGGCCTGGTGGAGCAAAGAAAAGAAAAAGAAAGGGGTGAAGAAGGACTACATAGCTCGGCATCTCTGAGTGGGATTTTCACTGCAGAAATCAGTGAATTTACCAGATTTACTAGAAGGACAACTATTCCCTCAACTCTGTTATATGGCTCTAAAGTTAAATATGCATTGTTTTGCATGAGCCTGTCACAGACCTAGCTAAGAACTTTCTGGTGATTCATTCATTCCTAAGAGTACTAACACAGCCTGGCATGTGAGCAACTGCACTCTCAGCAGCCATAAATTGTCTGAAAGTTTCATTTCATTTTAGGGAGAAAATTAAGTGTCCATTCCAATAGTGAAGAGGAAAAATAGCTCTCATTTTGTGGACACATTTCTTGCTGTGAGCTTATAAATACTATTGCTGCAATGATGTCCTTTCCTCTTTTCCTTGTGAATCAACTCTGAGTTACTGCTCTGAGAAATTTAGAAATGACAGAAAGCCATGGAAAGCAAAAATAAAATTGAATATATAAAAGGAAATTACTGACAGTTTCTTCTTTTGAACATGATTGATATTTATATTCCATGGCTAATGGATATCAGTGCTTGGCAGCTTGGGATATTATGGCTGTATTGATGAGTCTATACACAACCTGATAGTTTGTTTATTCAAGAGATGACTGTTGTCCTCATTAGGGCTTTTTCACTTAAACTTCTAAAAGCCTTAAGAGAGTTTTCAGTATCAACTTTCTCTCTCTCTTCCTTTTTGCTCCCCTTCTTTTTTCAACTATCTCCCCTTTATACATTTATATTATTTTTTAAAAAAATTTATGGATAGGGGTGGCTAAGTGGCACAGTGGATAGAGCACCAGCCCTGGAGTCAGGAGTACCTGGGTTCAAATCCGGCCTCAGACACTTAATAATTACCTAGCTGTGTGGCCTTGGGCAAGCCACTTAACCCCATTGCCTTGCAAAAACCTAAAAAAAAATTTTAAAATTTTATGGATGCCTTTTCGCACTCCTTTCATTTTCTAGTACCATTTATCTGAAATGTAATATTTAGTATTATTTTCCTTTAATACATGTTGTCATTTTATGTTTGTGTGTATATATACATATGTGTGTATATATATATATATGCATATATATATATATATATATATATATATATGTACATGGGATTCTGCTTGTTTTGTCCTACATGTGAGTCTTCCTGAGAATCTTTGAATTCTTCATAGTCATGATTTCTTATGATACAATAATATTACATTATATTAGTTTGTTACTTTTTGCCATTCAAGGGCCATTTATCAATTAATGGACATCCAGTTTATTTCTATTTCTTTGCTACCATAAAAAGTTGTCAACCCTGTTTTCATTAGTTTCATGCAGATATAATTTTATATTTTCCTAGCTCTGTAGTGCCACTACTAATGACTGTCTGTGTGTGTGTGTGTGTGTGTGTGTGTGTGTATATGTGTATGTAGTGATTTCTTTCATGTCAAATTATAGTTGAGTGTGAGAGTATATTTTGCTTCTTATATCATCATCTTGTCAAAAGTTACAAAATGATTTCAAAGAGTTTCTTGGGGGGAAAACATCTCCTTATTTGAAATAAAACCAGATTCTTTTTTTTTTTTGATAGCTGAATTTCTATCACTGTACCCAGTTTCTGTCTGGGTGACTACTACTACTACTACTACTACTACTACTACTACTACTACTACTATGTAGTATGGGAATTGGCAATTGAATTTATTGATAGTCAAACCTAGAGAAAGAATAGATTGTGCTTATGTTTACACCTTTTCCCTTGTGTCTAATTATTGACTTTTGAAAACATGAAGTGCTAAGAGCCTTAATGAGAAAAGTTAAATAATTAAATAAATCATTTTTGAACATGTATCAAATGTAAAGTACTGTACTATATTTTGAGTGAGATATTAATATAGCACCTAATTTCAGTTAAAATAGTTAAACAAGCAAAAATAATAATTGGCATTTATATATGCTTTAAGACTGACAAAATACTTTACATAAATAAATAAATTTAAATTTAAATTTAAATTTAAATAAAGACATATTTGTCTTTATGATGCTTATTTGAGCTTAGTACTTTAGTTCAGGGAGAGATTTCATTTATAAAGCAGGAAATGTTTCTAGATATTTGAATATAATGAAAACTCTAAGTCTTCTTGCATGATGATAAATAAGGGATAAGAGAGATTATTTATAGGAATCAAGAGTCTAAGACTCATATGGAGAATCTCCATGTATGAATTCAGGATAAAGAGTGCCAATGCTTGCTATATTGGAGAGTTGTTAGCATCACGTAGTATGGATGATGAATACAAAAAAATGATTTTTCTTCCAAATGGAGAACTACAAGTAAATGATCAAGAGTATAGAGACATGATAGGATGAGTTAATGGTTTAGTTGTTTGGATAGAGATAGAAAAAGCTAACAAAAAGCTTTTTAAAATGACGTATTCTAACAGGGGAAGATGATGGAGTCCAATCCTAGTATGAAAGCTGACTTGTTCAAATGCATGGTGAGGAAGGAGATATTTTCCCTTAAATTTCAGTTAACAGTTATTACTTCAATTTGTCTTGAATATAGTATATGTGAAAGGAAGTAATATAAGAAAAGACCAAAAACTAGATTATCAAAAGACTTAAATGACAGTCTTAGGAATGTATATTTATCCTATAGACAGTGTGGTGCAATGGAAAGAATGATGATTGTGGAGTCAGAAAGTCTGGATTCAAATTTTATTTCTGATGCTTATAATCCATATGATCTTGGGCAAATCTCATCCTTCATGGGTTTTAGTCTCCTCTTCTATTAAAGAAGTTTAACTATGAGGTGTTTTAGGTTTCTTCCAGTTCCAGATCTATGATTTTATAATCCAAGACCAGTTGCTAATTTTTTGAGTATAAGTGAGGGAGAGAGGAAGTTATACGACCACACCTTTGTAGACAAAGACTATTTTGACCATGTGAGTGATTGCTTGGAAAGGGGAGAGAATGGAGATAAGGAGACCAGAATTGAGGCTATTTAATCACAGTGCTTTTGAGAGACATTTAAAGTCAGACTGATGGAAGCATGAGTGGAGAGAAGGGGATGAATATGAGAGAGATTGGGAAAATGGATTTTCAAGTACTAACAAGTTGTTTGGATGAATGAACAGGACAGTGAGGGTGAAGGAAGTGTTTAAGAGGACACCCAGGATTTCAATAATTGGACTGAAAACATAAGAATATGCTCAATCATGTTTTTGTGGAAAAGATTATATGATGTGGGCTTGACAGTAAGCAGCACAATTAAGTGGATTTCAAATTGGTTGAATAGTTGGACTTAAAGAGTAATCATTAATGGTTCAATATCAACTTGGGAGAATGTTTATAGTGGAGTGTCTCCAAAAATCTGTTCATGACTTTGTGCTGGTGAACAAGTTCACTTTCCTAATGAGATGGAGAAAGTCTCAGAAAGCACAATTATCACATTTGCACATGACAAAAAGCTAGGAGGAATAGCTAACACAGTGGTTGACAGTTAATTCAAACAGACCTTGATAAGCTAAAGAATAAAATTTAATAGGATTAAAGTAAAATATTATGTTTGAACTTTTTGAAAAATAACTGTGTGTGTGTGTGTGTGTGTGTGTGTTTAACTGACATTTGATCTGAATAAGTATTTTGGGAATTTTTGTGGCCTGCTAGTTTAGAGAATTGGGCCTAGAGTCAGGAAGATCTGAGTTCAAATCTGACCAGTTGTTTGACTTTGGGTAAGGCACTTAACTCCTCTTAGTTTTAACTTCTTTATATCTTTGAAGAAGTTTCTTCTATATCTTGTATATATTTATTTACATACATTTCCTTTCCCCATAGGAGCATAAGCTCCTTGAGGATAGGAGATTTTTTTGTTTTTGTTTTTACCTTTGTAATAACTTCTTCTGACAGAAAATGAATGACATACTTTCTACTGTATTTCCTTTTTTCAAATTCCCTTCCCCAAAAAAGTCTGAACAAAAAAAATAAAGGGTTGAAAGATAAGACCATTGAAAATAAATAAGAGGGGGAATGGAGCCAAGATAGCTGTGTGAATACAGCATTTCCTGGGAACTCCTTCCCCTCAAATCTCCAAAAGCAGTCAAATTATGACTCTAGCCAAAATTTAGAGGGGCAGAACCCACAGAAAGACTGAATGATACATTTTTCCAGTTCAAGATAACTTAGAAGTTCTGTGGGAAACGTGTCTTTCACCAGGACTGGGAGCTGGGAAAAAACCTGGTTGCAGCACAGCCTGGGAACAGCTTGATGGGGCGGGGAGAGACTTTTCCTATACCAGAATGAATGTGGAGCGAGGGAGCACTGGCCGCAGAACCTGCAGCGAGAATCAAGAATCGGGGGAAACCAGCCTGCACCTCCAGAACACAGCCCATAGACTATAAGGGGATCAGGGGAAAGTACAGAAATTTCTCTGCTCTCCCTGGGGGCAGGACTCTGCTGTTTTCCCACACTCAGATCCAGGTTGCAGTTTGGGCTTCCATACTAAGATAGCTGAGCAGGGCTCCTCCTTACAGCTCCAGGGCAAAGGGGAATGTTGTGGTCATCTTCATATCAAAGTACAGGCAAGAGAGCATAAGACCTTGGAGGAATAAAGGTCTCAGCGGTGTGTCCCCCGCAGAAAACAACCCCAAAGCCTTAGAATTACTGTAAATTAGTCTTGGGCTGAGGAAATGAGTAAACAACAGAAAAAGAAGAATCTGACCATGGAGAATTAATTTAGTCCCATGGAAGATCAAAACACATACTCAGATGATGACAAAATCAAAGCTTCCATACCCAAAACCTCCAAGAGAAATAGAAAATGGGCTCATATTATGGATGAGCTCAAAAAAGACTTCGAAAAGCAATTAAGAGAGGTGGAGGAAAAATTGGGAGGAGAAATGAGAGCCATGCAGAAAAATCATGACAACCAAATCAACAGCTTGGTGAAAGAAATACAAAAAAACATGCTGAAGAAAATAATATGTTAAAAACCAGTTTAGGCCTAATGGAAAAAAAAAAACAAAAGGCAAATGAGGAGAAGAATGCCTTAAAAAGAAGAATTGGCCAACTGGAAAAGGAGGAAAAAACTTCTCTGAAGAAAATAATTCCTTCAAATGCAGAACGGAACTAAAGGAAGCTGATGACTTTGCAAGAAATCAGGAAGAAATAAAACTCTTCCAAAAACACCCAAAATTAGAAGAAAATGAGAAATATTTCATTGGAAAAACAACCCACCTCAAAAACAAATCCAGAAGAAATAATTTAAAAATTATTGGGCTAACTGAAAGTTATGACCAGGAAAAGAGCCTAGACTTCATTTTTCAAGAAATAATATAGCAAAATTGCCCTGAGATCCTAGAAGCAGAGGGTAAAATAGAAATTGAGGGAATTCACTGGCCACCTCCTTAAAGGGATCCCAAAAGAAAAACTTTCAGGAATATTATAGTCAAATTCCCCAACTCCCAAATCAAAGAGAACATTCTAAAAGCTGCCAGAAACAAACAATTCAACTACTGAGGCTCCATAGTCAGGATTACACAGGATCTGACAGCATCTACATTAAGGGCTTGTAGGTATTAGAATATGATATTCTGGAAGACAAAAGACCTTGGTTTACAACTGAGAACCCAGCAAAACTGAACATCCTCTTTCAGGGGAAAAGATGAACTTTCAGTGAAATAGGGGTATTTCAAACTTTCCTATTGAAAAACCAGAGCTGAACAGAAAGTTTGATCTCCAAGTACAGGACTCTGGTGAACCATAGAGGGAGTGGAAGAGAAGGACTAAACTATGAGGAACTTAATGATGTTGAGCTGTTTATATTCCTACATGGGAAGAAGATATGAATAACTCATATGAACTTTTTCATTTTTAAGAAATGTTAGAAGGAGCACATATAGACTGGGCACAGGAAAGAGCTGAACATAATGGTATAATACAGTAAAAAAGATGGAGTCAATGGGTGCGATAAAGGAAAGTACCAGGAGGAGTATAAAAGAGAGGAAGAAGGGGCTAAGATATTTCATATTAAGAGTCAAGAAAAGGTTTTTTTGATGAAGTAGAATGGGGAAGGCAAGGAGGAATGAGTGAGCCTTCATTCTCATCAGAAATGGCTCATAGAGGAAATAACATACACACTTAATAGCGTATAGAAATCTATCTTACCCTAGAAAAAATGAGAGGAAAGGGATGGGTTAAGGGGGAATGCAGGGAGGGAAAAGGGGGGAATAGGTGATAGAAGAGAGGGAAGATTGAGGGAGAGGGTACCCAGATACAGCACACTTTTGGACAGGGCCAGGATGAAAGGAGAGAGAAAAACAGAATAAATGAGAGTGGGGAGGAATAGAGTGGAGGGAAATACAGCTATTAATACCAACTGTGGGAAAAATATTGAAGCAACATCTCTGGTGGACTTATGATAAAGAAAGCAACTTACCCCAGAGACAGAGCCATTGGAATCTGAACACAGACTGAAGTAAATGTTTTTTCTCTCTCTCTCACTTTAAGGAAAAAGAAGCCCCATCAGGATATGACAGTTTCAATAGATGGGAGAAACAGTTTGATGGAGAAACATTGAATGAATACTTTGGAGAAAGAAATAACAGTAGCAAAGGTAGATTGGAGGAGACTGAAGCTGAGTGTCTTCCTGGGAGGCAGATTAATGACATTTGTTCTACTTGTCATCTGTTTCCTTTCCCAGAAGCATGAGAATATGTGAAAGATTTGGCTGAGGAAGAACAATAGATAATGTGCTTGCTACTTGTCATTTACTTTGCTAATATGTCCTAATTAACAATATAGTGATGATGATGATGATGATGATATCTATATAGTACTTTAAGGTTTGTAACATTAACTCATTTTCTTCTCATAACCTGATGGGTAGTATTATTTTGGGTTTTTGTTGTCCTTCATTCCTGAAGAAGATCACTTCAGGGAAGGATGCCATGACATGCAAGTGAATTGCATTTAAGTGAGGAAGCACTGTGCAAAGTCATCAATCTCATTTTCTCCTCTGGAGTCATCTGAATCCAGTGACCAGATATGGATCAGCTTGACTGAAGATAACCCTCACTATTTTTATAACAATTTTATAGATGAAGTAAATGAGGAAGACAGATGTTAAGTGACTTGACAAGGATTAGACAGATGACCAGATATGAACTCAAGTCTTTTTGACTCCAAATTCAGAGCTCCAATCACCATGCCACTTATCTGCCTCTGTAATTAAAAATTTTACTATTTGGGGTGGCTAGGTGGTGCAATGGATAGAGCACTGACCCTGGACTCAGGACTACCTAAGTTCAAATCCAGCCTCAGACACTTAATAATTACCTAGCTGTGTGGCTTTGGGCAAGCCACTTAACCCTATTGCCTTGTAAAAAAAAAAAAAAACTAAAAAAAATAAAAAATTACTATTTGATTTGTGATTCTTTCTTGGTCTTATGGTAGAAAATACATTATATGGGAACCTAAATTGTATTTGTTTAACTATTACTACTCCAAGATACCTCACACTGGTTTGGCAAAGAGAAAAGAGTTCTAGTTTTATGTAGGATCTATGCTACGAGGTAAAAAAGAATGAGACTATGGAAAGAACACTGATTTTAGCATGGCTATTCTCAATATCCACTGAGGGCACAAGAAGAAAAGGACAGAAACTGTAGGGAAAAGGATTGAGGTTAGACTGAAAGATGAATTAAATATTGGAATGTGAGGCGATCCTTAACAGAGGAGCTAATCACCTCCAGTTCCATGCCAGAATTGAGAGAAGGAAAAGGCTGATGAGTGAGTTCATTGCTTCCTTCTCCCCTTCCTTATCTCTATTAGACTTCCCATCTCTTTTATATTGTGACCCTTCAGGACTTCAGAGTTACCCCTAATTGCTTCACTAACATCAGGACTATTACAGGTTACTCTTGGACAGGAGTGAACTATAGTAACTACCACTGACCTACCTTAACTATTGTGCAAGCTGACTAGTGGATCTTCTGTATATTTATAACCATGAAAAAATGGAGAGATGAAATAGGGCTGAAGTAGTTGCCTACTCCTTCTTTATCTCAGTAAAAGAGGAGATGCAGAAGCAATGTAAGGGATAGTTCATTTATAGTCTAAACTTGGAAAATTGAAAAGAAAGGTAATTCTCTCTAAAATACTGGGCTTTAGTCTTTTTTGTCTCTCATTTCTCGCCTTTCTAATCTATCTTGTGTACAGCTACGAAATTGCTATATACAAAACAAAAATGTCTCCTGCTTGAGAGAATCTAGTGGTTCTTTCTCGCTTCAAAGATAAAATACAGAGGCTTCTTGTGAATTTTTCCAATCTTTCATAATCTGCGTCCCAGTTTTTTTCCCCAAGCTTAACAAATGTTACCTTCATGCCAGCGAAAATGACAACTTTATTGTTCCTCATATACAACACAAATTCTATTTCCTCTATTTGATCAGGCTGTTTCCCCTGTGGCTAGAATTTACTTTATCTTTCTATTCATTTCTTAGAATCAGTAGCTTCTTACAGGTTTAGCTCATTTCATTTCTTACATGAAACCTTTCTTGAATCTTTCAATTGAAAATGCCCTCTCCACAAACTTACTTTGCATGTATTTCATATATATACATATTTATAATTTAATTTTCTCCACTATTTTTCATAGGATCTTGCTCATAGTAAGCTTTGTTGACTGATTGTGTCCATGTTGTGCTTCTCCTGTCAATGGAGTAGAACTTCCTTGAGGATAGGTAATGTTTTGATTTTGTCTTTATATTGATAGTGCTTAGCATAATAGTTGGCATGTGATAGTTGAATCATTTATTAATGAATGAATTAGCATGAATTAGAATTAATTTGTATGAATGAATTAGTGAACACTCAATCACCATGCATTCTTGTTGTTTCACTAACACCTCACATACTCACACTGATATCTTCACACAGGGAGCCTCTATTTTAATTACTCAATTAACAACTTTTCTTTTTTCTCTTTTAATTATGAAGTGAGCAATCACCAGCACCACAGATGTTGAAATATACAAAGAACAAAAAAGAAGCTTGTACTTGAAATATGAAATAATTGTTATATCCAGTTTGTTTTTTAAAGTGCACATTACACTTAACATGGTGATATAAATAACTACCATTTAAAAATAAGTAGCATATATGATTATTGTGAGGATCAAAAGTGATAATTCATATAAAGTGCTTTGCAAACTTGTTTCACCCCTCTTATGAGCTTCTTGAGTTTTTGTTTCTGTGTATCTTTTTGTGCTTGCTTCTGCTCTTTCCTTTCATTTTTTTAAACACTTCTTTTAATCTTCTCTCTCTCTCCGTACCATAGAAGCTCTCCCTTACAAAAAATAGTCAAAGAGAAGAATTTCAAATATTGGCCAAATTAAAAAAAAATGTTTCAATGTTTTCCTGTGGTTCATTAGTTCTCTGCTAAAAGACAGAAAGTAAGTTTCATTATCAGTTTTCTGAAGTCATTGTTTGCTGCATTGATCAGAGTTCTGAAGTCTTTTGGTATTTTTTCCTTGGAATTTTATTCTTTCTTTGTTCTGTTCATTTTGAATCAGTTAATAAATTCTCCTCTAGTTTCTCCAAATTTACTATTATTTGTCATTACTTAAAGGAAGTTGATGTTGCATTCTATTTATATACCACAGTTTATTCAACCAATCTCCATCTGATTTACTTTAATTTTCTTTCAGTTATTTGCTATAGCATAGAGTATCACTAGTATCACTATGAATATTTTTGTACACATGGGTCCTTTCCCTCTTTCTTTATTCTCCTTCAGGGTATATTCTCAGGAGTGTTATCACTGGGTGTTTTTTTTTAGGGTTTTGCAAGGCAAATTGGGTTAAGTGGCTTGCCCAAGGCCACACAGCTAGGTAATCATTAAGTGTCTGAGACCGGATTTGAACCCAGGTACTCCTGACTCTAAGACCAGTGCTTTATCCACTATGCCACCTAGCCGCCCCTATCACTGAGTATTTTTGATCAGGATAATGGTAGAACTGAAGGTGTGAGTTAACTCTTCTATACCACAAGCTACCAAAATGCCAACTAGAACTATTGTGGGTAGTGACATAGAGATGCAGCAATTTGAGTTTATCTGGGACCCACGTGTAAGCCTTCTGAGGCAAGAAAAACGTAAAGTTAATTCTAAAACTCTAGCAACAACCTTTTGAGACATAAGAGAACTTCCTTGCTCCGTCCTTTTAACTTCATTGCAACACATTGCATTTTTACTTGCTTTTAACTTTCTTGGAAACTGTTTTTATGTGGGTGTATATATATTTCAAAGATTAATTCTTTAAACTCTTAGGGTCTGGATGATCCATTATCTCAGTTACAAAACTGTGACTGGAAAGAATTTGTACAAATGAGCAATTTGGGAAGCATAGTTTGAAATTGCTTCCTGAAGATTGGACCAATTTACAGCTTTATCAGAGGTACTTTAGTATGACTTTACCCCAATTATTACCTCTCTCCAATTTCTAGATACAATGATCAATTATATGTAAAATTATTTTATAATTTTATATAAGTAAAATTTTCCATTTTTTTTTTATGACTATTTCTTGGCCCCTTATTAGTGTGGAATTCTTCCTTAAGCTATAGTAATGAAATTATTTCCTTTCATTCTCCAATTTATTTTTTGTGATGTAACCTTTTATATTTGCCATATATCCATTGGAAACGTCAATTTTTAGTACCTTTAAGAACTCATTTCCTGCAATCAATATACTGCAACAAAAATTTGTCATTGCTTCTCTTTGTTTAGGACAATTTGGGGAGGGAGGGAAAAGAGGTTTTTAATTCATTTGCTTCTCATGGGGTTTTATTATCTATTAGTTCTACCTTAATCATATGGAAAAGTATCACTGAGTTTTATTATCATGCTCCCTTCTGAAACAATACAATCTTGAAGTAAAAAAGAAATCATAATGGTCATCTTATGTAACATTTTCATGAAACATGTATTCCCTCTTTTTTGGGGGGGTGTTGTTTTTTTGAAAGCCAATGAGGGGAGTTAAGTGACTTGTCCAAGATCACACAGCTAAGTAAGCATTAAGTGTCAGAGATAGGATTAGAACTCAGGTCCTCTTGACTTCAGGGTCAATAATCTATCCTCTGTGCCTCCTAGCTATCCCCCATGGATTCCCATTTATAATAATCCCAATAAGTTGGCACTCTGCTCTTGTTTAAAGATCTCCAAAAAGTGCCAGATTACTCACTGGTAGAGTTAGAGTCTGAAAACCCAGATTTAATAATATTTTGGGGTTTTTAATCAGTTGAATTTATTTTATCTCACTCTTTTTCTTATCCCCATTGTCCAATTGGAAAAAAAAAAGAAAAAGAAAAGCAAAACCTTGTAGTTATTATTCATAGTCAAGTAAAACAAATTCTCACATAGACCATTTAAAAAAATTGTCTCACTCTGCATCTTAAGTCCATCACTTTTTTCAAATTGCAACTAAATATTATAGGCTTTATTTTTCTGTTTTCTATTGTTTTTTATTTATTTAAGGCAATGGGGTTGCCCAAGGTCACACAGCTAGGCAAATAAATATCTGAGACCAGATTTGAATCCAGGTCCTCCTGACTCCAGGGTTGATGCTTTTTTCCACTGAGCCACCCAGCTGCCTGAGTCTATCACTTTTTAATCAAGTGGGTAAAGTTCTTTTCCACCAGTCCTCTAGAATTGTGATTGACAACCAGATGGCATAGAGAATAGACTGCTAGCTCTGAAGTCATAAAAATTTATCTTCAATTCAAATCTGATCTCAGATACTTACTAGCTGTGTGACCCTGGGCAAGTCACTTGACCCCATTTTCCTCAATTCTTCATCTATAAAATGAGCTGGAAAGTGAAATAGCAAACCACTTTCTTTGCCAAGAAAATTACTAATGGGGTCACAAAGGTTTAGACATGACTAAACAGCAAAAAAAATCACAGTAATCAAAAATTTTAAGATAAATAATTACATACAGGATTGTTGTGAGTGATAATTTTTCTAAAATGCTTTGGAAACTTTTAAGAACTTTTTAAATGATAGCTACTGTTATTAATAATAAAGATGTCAAAGTTGTTTATTTTTACAATGTTATTGTATTGATTTTTCTCCTAGTTCTGCTTATCTCACTCAGCATCTATTCATAGAAGTCTTCTTAATGAAATAATCTAGATTTAACTCTTGATTCTTAAACTTTTCTAGGTGTATAAATCACAGAATATCTCTGAGCCTCAATTTCTTCTATAGCTTTCAAGATAGTTTTTGGTGATTTGCTGTATCCAAGCTGAAAAATTTGACTATCCCTATGAAAAACTTTTCTCTATCTAGTTGTCTTGGTTCTTGATAATAATTACTGATCTCATTTCTTTTCTTATTGTGAATTAAGATAGCTTTCATGCATCTTCTGTTTATTTGTCTTAATTCTGCTTCTTAGGTTAAGTGACATAGGTTTTTTAATCCCTCCTCCACATAGATACTTAAATATTTCATTGGGCCTCACTGGTATGAATTTTTCCTTTCAAATTATTACATTTACAATTCATTCACACCTTCTAATCAAGTTCCTTTCTTATATATCCTCATAGAAAATTTTTATACAAGGCCTATTCAGCATTTGTTGTTGTTCAGTTGTTTTAGTTGTGTCCAACTCCTTGTGGCCTCATTTGGGGTTTTCTTGGGAAAGACAGTAGAGAGGTTTGCTTTTTCCTTCTCCAGGTCATTTAAAAATGAGAAAACTGAGGCAAATGGGGTTAAATGATTTGCTCAGGTTCATTCACCTAGCAAGCATCTGAAATCAGATTTGAACTCAGGTAGGTCAGTTCTGGTACTCCTTCTACTGTTTCACCTAGCTATGTGACTCTGTTTATGTAAAATGGGAATCAGTATGGCATTCAGGTAATTCATATATCATTCCTTGCTCTTGCTGAATCATTGACCCATCTCCTTTTTTGGTCATCATTTTAGTGATATAATAATAATAATAATAATAATAACAATAACAATAATATCAATGTTAATAATTTATATAGTGTTTTAAAATTTGCAGGGTACTTTGTCTATATTATTTCACTTGATCTTTTAAATAGCCCTGTAATCTAGATGCTATTTTTTATTTCCATTTTACAAACAAGAAAACTAAGGTGATAACAGACATGGAACATTAATTGAAACAATTAAAATAATTTTACAGTTTACTATAATTTGTATTAGCTGCGCAAATTTGCCTTGGATCATACAGTAAGTATCTGAGAAAAGATTTGAAGTCAGTCCTTTTTTTTAGTACAAATTTAACATTCTATCCACTATAGCACCTAGATGTTATCTTTTATGCCATTTTTTGCTTAGAATTTGTCACAAGAATTTGACAAGAATTTGTCACTACCACCTATTTATATCTGGTATATATCTCTCCATTATTCTTTTGTAACTTTGATCCCTTGGTATTTGGGGATCTGTAGCATATTATCACTGGAAGAATATCAGTTCTAAGAAAAAGAAAATGGGTTTTTGATTTTGGGACAATCTTGAGATCATTCAAAATACCATGACATTTCCTAAATTCAATATAGACCTTTCTCAAACCCTAACTCTTTCACTTATTATCTGTGTGATCTCATCCAAGTCATTTAACCTCTGGACCTCAAGTTTCTCATCTGTAAAATGAGAGAATTGGATTGGATGACTTCTTAGGTTCCTTCTGGTTCTAAATCTGTGTTCATATACTTTTCGATACTAGACTCGGTTCACTCTCCATTTGTGGGGTTTGTCCAATATAATTATATGGATGAACCTGTTCCATTTTGTATCAATTTCCATATGACCCTGCAAATACTTTGAGACAGCTATATTGCCCCTGATAAGTCTTCTCTTCTCCTGACTAAATATCCCCATTTTCTTAAACTAATCCTCATTTGATATCATTCTTAAGATAATATGGAAAGGAAAATTCAATTTATCTATCTATTGTCAGATGAGATATTTCACATGAAGGCGATTTCCTGATAATGGAAAGAAACTCCTTAAGTATTCAAACTTTCATTTAGATATTAATATTTCTATTTAGAAACTTCTCTATTATAATGTCCAATAATTCAAGGATGTCTTCAGGCTGTTAAGGTATCTAGGGATATTTGTCCCTTCATTAAATGGCCCTAGGCTGTTCTGGTGAGTTTTATATTTGCTAATTAAAATAAGTTCTCTGTTGCCTCCTTTGACCAGGATTTCAGTGATCATTTCATGCTTAGTGGGCATTTGAAGAACTCTCCAAGAATAGTTAATGCCTCAGATTTTTGTAGCACTTAATAAATATTCCACATAAATTTATAGATCTTTGCAGGTTTGGTCACATCAGAACAACTTTGGGAGGTAGTCTTAGCAGAGTTCCATATCATTATTTTATGGATCATAAAAAATAAATTTGTAGAAGTTAACTACAGTGGAAAGAGTGGTGGACTGGGAGATAGTGACTGGAGTCTTTTTGGTCAGAAAGTTAGTCAATGAGTACCGCATTATTAGGCTTAAGGCATGAGATTGTTTATGACTTTCATATCTCCTCCCCTTTTCCTTTCCTCTATTCTTCTTTCTCATTATCCTGCCCCTCTTTTTTCTCTTTTGTTTTAGAACAGATGATAAATATGAATAAACATTTAATTTTATTTTATTTGGGCTGCTAGGTGACACAGTGGATCAAGTGTTGACTTTGGAGTCAGGAAGAACTGAGTTCAAATTTGACCTCAGACATTTACTAGCTGCGAGTCTGCCTCATTTTGCTATCTGTAAATGAACTGGAGAAGGAAATGGCAAACCATTCCAGTATCTTTGCCATGAAAACCCCAAACTGGGTCATGAAAGGTCAGACTAGGGTAAAACAACAACAAATGTACTGGGCTCTAAGGAAACAACACTAAACAATTCCTTTACACAGCTCACATTCTAATAGAGGAGACAACCACAAATAAATCCTATATATGTATGTAAAGATAGAGAGATAGAGTTATTAAGAAGAAGATACAGATTAATATCTATAGATACTAAAGATGCTATAGATACTGAAGATACTAAAGATCTCCCTATGTCTCGGCCTCTCTCTGTTTGTCTCTGAATAGTGTAAATAGCAGCTAATACATAGAAGGAAAGGACTAGCATTCCAAGGAACATTCCAGGCATGGATTATAGTTAATATAAATTCAAATTGTTAAGAATTGTATTATCCTGGCAAAGTAACAAACATTTCTAGGTTTTTGTTTCCTCAATGAAATGAAATAAGGGAATTAAAGTAAGATGATTTCTAAGGTCTTTCTTTGCTCTAAAATTTTGTTATTCCCTAAAATTACCTAAAGTATATCGGTTAAAGTTTAGACAGAACCAAGTATGCTATTTGAGAATAAACAAAATTTGCCTTACATGTAACTGGAGGGAAAAAATACCATTAAAAATAAGATAAAATGAAAACTATTAATAAGATACTTTTTGGTACCTGCACATATTTAGCAGAATGATAACTGTCTTACTATATTCTGGCACATACCGATATTGAACTGAATGAAAATCTTGGCATGGGATGGTTTTGGACTTTCATTTCGCTTTCCTTCTTGATGTTCCATTCCTCTAATTTCTAGTTCTCTTTATTCTCTTCCTCTTTTCTCTCTTTTGGTCTAAAACAGATAATATTTACCAGCAAATTAAGTTTTTTTATAGTGTAATTTTTCTTATTTTAAAAATTGTTACCTTGATGGATATATTATTTTATCCTTCTCCCTTTATCTTCATTTCCCAGATTTAGAGCCACATAAAAAGTATACGTTAAAAAAAAAAGTCAGGGGCAGCTAGATGGCACAGTGGATAGAGTACTGGCTTTGGAGTCAGGAGTACCTGAGTTCAAAACCAGCATCAAACACTTAATTACCTAGCTGTGTGACCTTGGGCAAGTCACTTAACCCCATTGCCTTGCAAAACAAAACAAAACAAAACAAAAAGTCTATATGAGTGACCAGATTTAAACCTCCAATCTTCCTGCCTATAAAGACTCTTTCTACCACATGATGCTTTGTTTGTTTTTGTTTGTCCTTTCATTCTCTAAGAAGACCATGATGAGATGATTTCATGACAAAGCACATGAACTGAATTTGATTTGAGGGGATTTTGCTATGTCACCGGCCTAATTTTTTTCCTCTAGAGCCATTTGGAACCAGTGGCCAGATATGGATCAGGACAAATGGAGATCGACCTGAATGAGAGGCTATCAGGTTTAAGTGACTTGCCCAAGGTCATAGAACTAGCAAGAGTCAAGTATTTGAGGTTGGATTTGAACTCCTGTCCTCCTGACTCCAAGGCTGGTATTATATCCATTGCACTACTTACCTGCCCTCCGTAATGTTTTGTATTTACATATATATATATTCATACTGTCTGTATACATATATATATATATTAGTGTGTATAAAGCATGCAAATATATTGCCACATACAAATAATATATGTTAGAATATACAGCATCATGAGTAGATAGAGTGTAATCCTTAGGGTCAGTAGGATCTGGATTCAGTTCCTGGCTCTGACATATGCTTTCTGTATAACCTGAATCTGTCACTTAACATATCAGGCACTCATCTGCATTGGTAGAGGGAATTTATTTTATCAATGAAATCATAGGTTTAATATATATATATATATATGTTATATAATACAAACTACATATCTATATACATAAGTACACTGGGGGGGGCAGTCTAGAACAGGAAGGGCCCTTAGAGAGTCTTTTGTTCAACCCTTTTAATTTATAGATAAGGAAACTGAGGCCAGGAGGTTAAGTGACCTGATCCAAGTTAATAGACAGCAAGTGATAGGGAGCTGAGATTAAAATTCTGATCTTGTTATCCACATTTATCCATCATCCAGTGGGAAACACTGTAGATCTCAACCCCATTCAGTCCTTCTGATTTTGTGCAATTCTTGTCCATGTCATTATTTGTCTCCTGTAGAGCCAACCTACCGAGTGTGTTAGAAGCTCAACTCTAGTTCTTTTTAGTGTTTTATAGCTATCAGGGTAGCATTTGTACTGATCCTGTGATATCTTTCAGCTCTTTTTTCTGCCCATTCTATGATGCCATTTAGACTATTTCTTGTTTTTTTTTTAACCATTTAATCATTTTTCTAATAGTGATAGCCTAAGAGCTCCATAGGCCCTGGGATTTTATCCTTTCTTTAGTTAAACCTGAATAATTCCCAATACAATTCATGCAAAGTTTAGTTTGGTAAGTAGTTATTGATAACTAGAATTCCTAACAATTATTTTCTTTAGGGATATATATACATATATATTTAAACACATGTATTCAATGCATATATATTTTTTCTTTTATATATGCATGCATTTGTGCAAGCATATAAAACATATTTATATAGGTACACAATCCAATGTATACATACACACATATGTGTATATGATTGAATTAGTAAGCAGTCAAAAAAGAGAATGCACAAGGCAGGTATTATTGCACAGCAGCAAGAGCACCAGATTTAGAATCAGAGGAATTGGTTTCAGGAAAAATTCCATTCCTGTGTGATCTTGGTTTAAACCTTGTAACATCTCTAGATATCAGTTTCTCCGTTGGTAAAACGAAGGGATTTGACTAGAGGTTCTCTGGTCCTTTCAATTCTAGATCCACAATCCTTGAGCCTTGTTCCTTTTAAAGCAAATGCTCTTAAAACTAACTGAAATGCTATAATTTTTTCCTGTGAAAGTATACCTCTCTGCATGTCTTTTCTTTTTTTTTAATTTGAAATTTCTTTTTATAGGGACTGATGATGGGGAGTAGAGGTAGAAGAGGGCTTGTCTTTGGGAGAAGTAGTCACCACAATATTCTGTTTCAAACAAGTGCAAAGCCATTATGGATATTATAAATTGTGTTGGTTGGGGTTGGGTGGGGGTGGGAGAAAGAAAGAAGTATCATCTTTAAAAAGAGTCTACCAGGGTGGCTAGGTGGCACAGTGGATAGAGTCCTGGAGTCAGGAGGATCTGAGTTCAAATCCGACCTCAGGCACTTCATAATTACCTAGCTGTGTGACCTTGGGCAAGCCACTTAACCCCATTTTCCTTGCAGAAACCTAAATAAAAGAGTCTCCCTCTTCACCCTTCTTACTGTTTTCCCAGGTGGGATTTTATAAGACCTTTAAGTCTGTAAGAGGGTAAGATATAGCTTGATTATTTTTTTTTTTCAGTTAACAAAAATGTTTCCTCCCCTCTACACCCCCTCCCCCAGGGAAGAAGGAAAAAAGGAAAAACAAAACCTTTGTAACCAACAGTCATAGTTTAACAAAACAAATTCCAGGTTTTGGGATTTCAGCTAATGAGTTTCAACTAATCAGTTGACCAAAAGTAGTTAGGAAAAGCTAGAACCATTAAGGCAAGGTTGGTAGAGGTCCAGTATAAGGGAGCCCTTTGGCAAATGGGGTAATGGGATCATCCTCCCCTGGCTAGAATACTTTCAGACCCTCTCTTTTGTCAGGATGCCTACTGCCTTCTCCCCTCCCACTCCGGACAGGTCAGGAACCTCTGAGACTAGGCAGCAGGGGTGGAATTAGAAGATTTTACAAGAGTTTCACCTCTATCCAGAAAGCATTGTTTCTCCTGCTTCTTCCAAGATTGTCTGCCAAGCTATATTTAGCTTACTTTTATTACTTTGCTTGTCATTCATATTTGGCCCCTGTCAACTTTTTCTTGATAGCATCCTTGGAGCTTGAGTGGATCATTTTATTTTTGAAGGGCACATATTCTGAAGGTCAGAAGATGATTACTAGGTCTTCTTTCTTGTTTTCCTAAATGTGTAGTGAGCCTGGGAACAGTCCTTGTCTGACACCATCTTGACAAGCATGACAAGGTCGTATACCAGTTTGCCCTTATTGTCCATGAGGATTTGTTCATCAGTCTCTGCTACAAAGATCTTTTATTCAGGTAGAACAGTGTTACTTTGATGGACTTTTTCCACCACATTTGGTGGGAAGACTTGCTGCACCTTCATGTCCTTGAACACCTTTCATCTAAAATATCCAACTGGGAGGACTATGGTTCTAGAAATAAGAGAGGAAGGAAAGGGATCTCAGGAACCAAGGGAGTCTTGTTTTGGAATGCTGCCTCTGTGATGTGACTGCTTGAGTATTTTTCTAAGACTTCTGTATAACAAACCATTACTTTAAAATTTTTTATTTTCTTTTTAGTTCATACATCAGTCATTTCTTAAAAGCCTTTCCTCCTTGAAGTGAATCCTTTCTTGAAACAGGAAAAAAACCCCACAATTATGCAAAACCAATCACACAGCAACTTACATCTGACAGACTATGTAACTTTATAGCCCTTTCCTCTCTCTCTAGTGAGGGTAATAATATTTTTAATCACTTGTTTTCTTTTTTTCACCTTCTCTGGATTCTCTTTTTTTTTAAATTGAAGTATTTTTTAAAAAAACTAACAAGCATCTCTTTTTTCTCCTTCAAGCCTTCATTAGAAAAAAAAAGGAAAAAGAAATACCCATCTATGTCCAAACATAGGTGTTTCTTGCTAGGTGGACAGCATTCTGCATCATTGTTTCTTTGGAATGAAGCTTGGTCTTTGCATGATCAGGGTTCTTAAATCTTACAAAGTTGTTGATTTTTACAGTGTTATAGTATAAATTTTTTTTGTTTCTGCTCAATTGACTTTTCAATGATTCAGAAGTTTCTCTGAAATAATCTCTTTGGAGTTTCTTATTAATATTCAGGACCACAGTCAGTCACTAAAATCAGAGTTCAACTGCCTTTGAGAGCTATTCCTGTTTACATTATTGTTGGAGCAATTAGATGGCATGGTGCATAGAAGGCTAGTCCTGAAGTCAGGAACATTCAAACTTACTGAGTTCAAATCTGACTTCAGTCCCTTACTGGTATGACCAGGCAAGTCACTTAACCCTGCTTGCCTCAGTTTCCTCATTTGTAGAATGAGTTGGAGAAGGAAATGGAAAACTGCTCCAGTATCTTTGCCAAGGAAGCCCTAAATGGGTTAGGAAAAATTGGACGAGACTAAACAATAAATTTAGATATTATACATACTGTTATATAAGTACGTCATCAGTTGTACTCATGCATGCATCAGTTCATATAAGTCTTCACATATTTCTCAAGATTCTTTGTGTTCATTATATCTTATGATACCATAATATTCTATTATATCAATATATTGCAATTTAATAAAGATTTTGAACAAGATAAACTGAAATTTTGGATCAAATGAGACTTCCTGAATTCAGGAAAGGATTGTCTAGCCCAATTTGTAAAAGCATTTAGAACTTGGAAACGAAGGACCATTACTCAGAATTTTAAAATGGCTTAAGGCTAACATCTTGTACTTAGTTTCAGGTTTAACTCTACTTTATAAACTCCTGAAGATAGCAATTTGTAACAGCAGCACTGACAGACCAATAGCTCTAATGGGTCCAATTATTTGAGATTTTTGACTGAAAGCCTCATTTTCTCTTCTATTTTGCTGCTAGTATCTCAGCAAAGGAAGCTCTACACTTCTCCTCTAGACCTCGTATAGTATTTTTCTTCTAAAACCCAATAAGTAACTCATTTTGTTTTTGTGTTCATCATCCCCGATTTATAGTGTATAACTAAACTCAAGGAAACTAAACTCATAGGAAAACCTGACAGTTTCCTATTATCTTTTTGTTTCCTGTTTTATTTTTGTGTCACTTACAGTTCTCAATGTATCCTGCTTTTTATTCTCAGAGAACAATCCTTTATAATAAAGAACTAAAAAAGGAAGAAAGTTAAACAAAACTAGTCAATAGTTGAAAAATTCTCACACTACATACAGTATTCTAGCCCTATATACTCTTCTCACCCTTCTCCTGCCACCTAACTTTTGTAAAGAATGGGGAAGATGTGCCTTTTTATGTCTTTTTTAGGGCCAAATTTGGTCAGTATATTTTATAGTATTTATAATTTTTAAATTTTTTCCATTTATATTGTTGAGGTCTTTGTGTTTATTATATAGTGATAAATATAACCTGGTATTGCAATCACATGTATTTCACTTCCAGGTTTTTAAACTCTGAGTTTCCTTCATTTGATCATATTTTCCTCTGTCCTACAGCCTTGAATCATATTATTTGTCCTCTAGTCCCCCTCAGTTCTTCCCATTCTAGAAGTCCTGTTTTAGTTATAATTTCCTCCTTTCCCCATATATCTCTGTTGGTAAACCAACTCTTTTCTGTCTTATCTCAACTTCCTTGCTTCTTAGCCCTATCTGTGATCACAACTTGCTAAAATCTAACCCAGGGTTACTCTCAACATTGTTCCTAGTCACATGACACTGAAAAGAGTTGGATGAAATTATAACTGTACTTATTGATTTCAGTGCAAAATTATGTTTTCCAATTTAAACTGGATCCTCACTTCAGCAAAGCAGTCATTCCACTATTCCTTAATTGATCTATAATCCCTCTCATCCAAAGCAACTATTCTAAACTTTCTCATCTTATTTGAAACTTTTCTTGGAACTCACTCTGGACTTCACCATACAAAATATTGAGGCCATTCTTAGAGCTCCTCCTTTCCTCCTTATGTCACATCACTCTAATGTCTTCCCCTACTATTAACTCAGATGAAGAGGTGGCTCTTCCTGCTAAGTCCAAGTCCTCTTTCTACCTACACCCTTTATTCCATTCCTTCTAGTTTTCTTTAGCAGATTGCCCCATTTGCATCGTCATGCTTTCATTGTTACCTTAAATGATTTTTTTCCTGCTAGAAACACATTTGTATCTCTTCCATCCTTTAAAACATAAAGCATAAAAACAAAGAACCACCCCCCCTAAATATACCTACTTACATACTATACCTACTTCTATACCATCTACCTACTTATCACTTGTTTTTCTCATCAGAATGTGAACTTCTTGAGGTCAGGGACTGTTTTTTGCCTTTCTTTTCATCTGCAGTGTTCAGCACAAAGCATAAAATGATCTGTGTATGTTTGTATGTGTGTGTGTGTGTGTGTGTGTGTGTGTGTGTGTGTGTGTGTGTGTGTGTGTGAATGCTTGTTGGTGGGTCTGATTACTTCACTTTTCGTCAGTTTATGTCTTCCCTGGGAGCTCATTGTCATTGTCACTTTTTCATACAGAACAGTAATTTTATTTAGCCATTCTCAATTGATGGGTATCTTCTTTGAGGAGGAATGAGTATTTTTTATTTTTTTATATTTTAAGCTTAAATACAAAATAAGAAAAAATTATTGTCTTATGTGCAGCAAAACCTAAGAGATGATTCATAATATAAAGCAATAAAGGAATGAGTATTTTCACAAATCAAATCATCTTACACAGATAAATTCAGATAAACTATTCTTTCACAGGGCCTTTAAAAATATAAACTGCTAGAACTGTAAGTAATTTTAGAAATCATCTGTAACAACCTGCTCAACTGACAGATTAGAAAATTTAGACCCAGAGAAGTTAGGCGACTTGTCTAAGTCTTTTTCAGAGACAAAAGAAAGGAGAACTCGGGTCACTTATTGATATCATCATCATTATTCCACCATACTGCCTCTTTGTTGTTAATGAGACATTGTTAGTAAGACTTCATGATTTCATTGGAAGAGTTTCTTCCCACAAAGCCCTGTCAACACTTTGGGATTCACTCAGCTATGAAGATCTAAATTGCTGCATGTTTCCTCATTCTTTGAAATACCTGGTCTAGGATGTTAAAAAGAATTCTTTCTGTTTTTTTTTTCCCTCCTTTCATTTCAGTGTTTATCTTCTTAGTATTTGTTTGTATTGTGTTCTTAGAAATTCTCTTTTAAAGAGTACCATAAGGGTCCAATTAAAATAAAACCAGATATAGCTGAATATTTTTTTCTTAGCAATGTGTTTGTTGGGTTGTCCTTGAAGTCACTAGCTAGTGGAATTAGCAGACTAGAAATGAAGCAAGCTTATGAGCTTATATAGAAACTTAGCACTAGTCAGAAGAAGTAGTTGAAATGAAAAGTTATATAAAGTTTCTTATTCTAACAAATAAAAAAATTGGTAGGTTTTTTTGAGGGAATGAGAATGGTGGTTCTTTGGAGCTGAATTGGATGGTTATAAAGTGGAGCCTTACTAGTTTTTCTTCCTTGTTCCAAATTTTCATAGAGACATACTATGTAATGATCCCGAAATCAACTAATGACTCAATTTAAACATCTTTTATTGAAATAATGGACTTTCTAACATTTGAGAACTGAATCAATGTTTGCTTAAGGAGGGATCAGTATGGTTTAGTGGAAAGGACACCCATCTTAGAATCAAGAGAATTAGATTGGAGTCTTGACTCACTACCATTTGTTAGTTCAGTGACTGTAGGCAAGGAACTTTGGATGTTAAATTTCTTATCTTATTGTAGAAGAAAGTCACCAAGGTGAATCAGAAACAAGGGGTTTAAATCCTTCTTTACTATCTTAGAAAATCATTTAATCTATCCTTTATTTTCCTTCTAATCCATTCTATTCCCAGTTCATTTTCTTGTTCACATACATTAGAGTCACCCTAATATACACACACATAAATAAATGAATGAGAAAGCATCTATTAAGTGACAACTATATGATAGGCACTATTTGGGGCAAATACAAATACAAAGAAGCAAGTCATCTACTACATTCAAAGAGATTACATTTTAACATAATACATAAAAAAGTAGAAGTGTGTGTGTGTGTGTGTGTGTGTGTGTGTGTGTGTGTGTGTGTGTGTGTGTGTGTATAAACTCTTGGTGTTACATTCCTGTATAAAAATATACAGGAATCTCTTTAGTAGTTTGGTTTTAGGCAAAATAAATACCTAATCAGAGGTCAGGAATCTATGGCAGAATCTAGGTTCTGATGGGGGGGAGGTCATGAAAGAGGATGCTTTGAGTGTAGACATCATAAAATGACCAAGAGGAAATGGGGAGGATCTTATATGCTAATGGATAAACTTAATAGATTGCCTAATGAATGAATTGTATGCCATAATCTGGACAAAAGGCATTTAAAAAACAATTTGATTTTTTCTTTCATTTTCTTGAATTCTTTTGAGTGGTTATGACTCTCACTAAGGAGAACCTGGAGTATTGGAATTTGATTCATCATCAAGATGACATCCACAAATAGAAGTATTTTTCCTTTGGATTCTTCATTTGATATCTTTTTTGGTGTCAGTTACCTTTGTTGAGGACATGTCTCCTTATTCTATTTATTACTTGCTGCTATTGACAATCAGATCATTGAACAAAGTTATCTGATTCATTGGTTCTCATCTCTCTCAACTTCTCTAATTCACTTGATTTTGATCCTTTTCTGCTTTCTCTTGGATTTTCATTACAGTCCTTCTTAATTCTTTTCCTGTTTGACTGATCTTTCTTGATATCCTTTGCTTTGCTGCCTCATCATCCAGATCACAACTCCTGACTTAAATATTTCCCAAAGATCCTCTTCTCTCTGTTCTATCTTTTTTGGGGGGCATCAATTTCTTTAATGCCCATGTATTTAATTATCATCTCTTCTGATAACTCATTATGCATGCAAGTCTCTCTTTTAAGCTTTAATCCTACACAAGAATTAACTACCACTTGGACCCTTCAAACTCAGTGTTTAGGAGACATTTCAAATATAACATATCCTAAGCAGAAATCATTATCTTTCTCCCAAACCAACTTGCCTCCCAGACTTCTCTGTTTCTTTCAACAAAAACACTACTCTTCAATCTTTAAGATTTATAGTTTTGGTATTATCCTCATCTCCTTCCTTTCACTCCACAAAAATCAATCAATTGTCCAATCTTCCTATTTCTTCTTCTGTGACATCTTTTCCACCTAATTCCTCTTTTCTATTCATATCCACCTAAGTTCATCTTCTTGTTACCAATTGCCTAGCCTGTTGTAATGGTCTCTTAACAGGTCTCTGCCTCAATTTTCTCCTCTCCATTTGATCTTTTATGCAACTGCCAATTTGATTTTCTTTAAATGCAGAACTCACCATATCACCACTCTAGTCATTAAACTCCAGTGCCAAATTTGAATTCTTCTGGTTTTTAAAGTCTTTCAGGACCTGAATCTCTAACATATTATACATTAATCTCCTTCTTGTACTTGTGATCAAATGGGACAACTTTCTATTCTGTATACATTTACTCCTTCTATACTGTAGAACTTCTCTCTTCCTTCAAGATATAAGTCAAAATACTGGGTTCTGCACAGAGCCTTTTTGATTCCTCTAACTTCTGGTGGCTTAAATTCCTAACTTCCTTCTAGTTCAATATCTTCATTTTACAAATGAAGAAACTGAAGCTCAGGGAGACAGAGTAAAGATTTATTTTACATATTGCTCCATGCCAATGCATGTCTTGAATTTCCTCTCCAAGTTCTAATAAACCCTAACATTCCTAGGACACATGGCAGCATGGCATATTGAAAACAATGAAAGTTGAAGAAAAAATGAATTACTCTTACATGAAGGCATTCTTTTCCAATCATCTCCTGAAACTCCTTCCACAAATTTAGGACATAGAAATGAACAAAAGAGACAGGACTTATGCATGGACAGGACCTCAGCTCTCAGACTTGGATTATAGTAAAGGAAATCACGGAATCATGGGGGAAGAAGGTCATCTTCCTCACCATTTCTCTAGCCAATGGAATCTTCAATTGGCTGCCAGTCTCTGGCTATTCTAAACTTTACTCTGTTGGGGAGTGCAAGTTTGTATGTTCTGATTCATTCTCTTTTGATCCTCACCACCAGCAGACTGAGTTTTGGTTCTTGACAACAGTAGTAATCAGTCACCACCACCCAAGAACAGACCTTATTACTTACTTGTGCCTTACAATTTTGTCTTCTTTTATGGGAACTATTACGGACCCGTTGGTTTCATGTGGAAAAGAAACTTGTTTCAGGAAGTACCTCTACATTAATCTATATTAATGTGTGTGTGTGTGTGTGTGTGTGTGTGTGTGTGTGTGTGTGTGTGTGTGTGTTTGGTGCATATCATTTCCAACATCTTTTGACTCTCTTCTTTTTAATTTTTTTTAGGTTTGTTTTTGCAAGGCAATGGGGTTAAGCAACTTGCCCAAGGTCACACGGCTAGGTAATTATTAAGTATCTGAGGTCAGATTTGAACTCAGTTCCTTTTGACTTCAGGGCTGGTGCTCTATTCACTGCACCACCTAGCTGCCTCTGACTCTCTTTTTGAAGAAAGGATTCATAATATGCAGCAAAGAAGCTTCTAAATAGTATATAAGCATTTGATATTTATCAATTCTTCATCTCCAAATATATTTTTCACCCTTCTCCCTTAGGCTTATCTTTGCATTATAGCAATTGAGTATCAGTTTGATATGGTAACTTGATTTGGCAAATTTTATAGAATTCCTTCTTATAATTCCTGTACTTCTTCATCCTCTGTAGCAAATGATTCTATATAAGCTGTAATTATGTTTTAAAAATATTTTTTTGAGTTCAATATACCATAAGCATGAAAACTTCCATGCATAAGTAAGAATAGAAAAGAGAACTGGATTAGAAAGCTTTGGAGGGTCAGCTAGGGAGCACAGTGGATAGAGGACCGGCCCTGCAGTCAGTAGGACTTGAGTTCAAATTCAGACTCAGACACTTAATAATTACCTAGCCGTATGACCTTGGGCAAGTCACTTAACTCCTTGGGCAAAAGCCAAAAAACGCTTAATAAAAACAAAGAAGAAAGCTTTGGAGCAAGTTCATGGTGCAATGAATTAGAATGCTGGACTTAGAATCAGGAAGATTCATCTTCCTAAGTTCAAATAGGGCCTCAAAAATTTACTAAATGTATGACTCCAGGCAAGTCACCTAACCCTGTTTGCCAGAGTTTCCTCATCTGTAAAATAAGTTAAAGAAGAAAATGGCAAGCCTCTTGAGTTTCAGCTTCTGGGATTAAAAATTCACTGTTCAATAAAAACTACTGGGAAAACTGGAAGATGGTATGGAAGAAACTAAGCATAGGCCAACATCTCATACCCTATATCAAAATAAGGTTGAAATGGGTACAGAATTTAAACATATAAGATGAATTTTATGACATAAAATTTTATGATAAAAAATTTGTACTCCAATTAGAACAGATCTGTCAGATCTATGGAAAGGAGAGCTTTTTAATGACCAAAGAAGAAATAAAGAAGATTATAAAAAAACTGGAAAATTTCTATTACATTATAGCAAAAAGGGTTTGCACAAACAAAACCACTGCAACTAAGATTAAAAGGAATGTAATAAGTTGGGAAACAATTTTTACAACTAGTGTTTCTGACAAAGGACTCATTTCTAAAATATATATAGATAACTGAATCAAATTTATTAATAAAAAGTCATTACTTAATTGATAAATGGTCAAAGGATATAAAAAGCAATTCTCAGGCAAAAAAATCAAAACTATAATCTTATGAAAAATTTCTCTAAATCACTATTGAATAGAGAAATACAAGTTAAAACATCTCTGAGGTACCTCCTCACACCTTTCAGGTTGGCAAATATGACTAGAAAGGAAAATGATAAATGTTGGAGGGGATGTGAGAAAACTGGGACACTAATGCCTTGGTGGTGGAGGTTCATATGATGGAAACTTTTTGGAGAGAAAAAATTGAAATTATGCCCAAAGGGCAATAAAAATGTGCACACCCTTTGATCCAGCAATACTACCACTGAAGAAATCATGAAAAAGAATAAAAAAAAATCATAGAAGTTCTTTTTGTAGTGGCAAAGAATTGGAAATTGAGGGGATCAATTTAGTAAAGACTGAACAAATTGTGGTATATGTATGATAGGGGGCGGCTAGGGGGCGTAGGGGGTGGCTAGGTGGCATAGTGGATAAAGCACTGGCCTTGGAGTCAGGAGTACCTGGGTTCAAATCTGGTCCCAGACACTTAATAATTGCCTAGCTGTGTGGCCTTAGGCAAGCCACTTACCCTATTTGCCTTGCAAAAAAAAAAACAAACCTAAAAAAGAAAAAGAAATCATGAGCGATAGCCTGGAAAGACTTTGATGAATTAATTCTGTGTGAGATGAGCAGAACCAGAAGAACATTATGCACACTAATAACACAGGATGATGATCAACTATGATGGACTTGTTCATTTCAACAGTACAATAATCAAAGACAATATTAAAAGACTTGTGATGGAAAATACTATCCACATCCAGAGAAGGAACTGTGGAGTTTAAATGAAAAATCAGAGTTTATTATTTACAATTTTTAAAAGTTGTCATGTATTATGTCATTTTTTCCTCTAATGTTTTCTATCTTCCATTTGAATCTGATTCTTCTCTCACAACATGTTCAATATTGATCTATGTTTAGCATAGTTATAAATATAGAACTATATTGTATTGCTTTCTGTCAGGAGGAAGGGGGAGAGAACGGAGGGAGGAAGAAAAATTGAAATACTCAAAACCTTGCAAAAAAAAGATCAGTAAAAGCTACCATTGCTTGTAGTTAGAAAAACAAATTAATAAAATATTTTAATTAATAATACAAACAATGCAAAGCACTCTAGCATTGTTTGCTGAACAAGAATAATGATGTTCTCTTGGTATGAAAATTATGGTAAAGGACATTGAATAAAATTTGAGGGATATATTTAGGGAATTAAGCATTTCTTCATGGCAAAATACTGTATTAAATGTTGGGATGCAAAGACAGGTTATTCATTGGTTTACTGTGATCTCTATACATTTCTGTGCTCATTTAGTACAAATCATTTTATCCCATATTACATCAGACCCAGAAAAAGGTTTCGATAAGAGAACTAGAAGAGTGATTGAATTTTTTGACTGTATAAATTTCTTAGAAATAATTTCTTAGAACCAATTCCTTAGAAATTTCTTAGAGTTAACAGATACCTATGCATTGTGATACAAGTACATACATTTGAAAGATAAGAATATTAGCAGTTTGGTGTATTGTGGCATTTTAAAAGGTTTGAGAGTTAAAATTTCTGAGTAATTTAATCATTTTATTAATAATACCATCATTTTAATAAAAGGACGGTCATTTGATTGTTTATTAGATCAAAGACAATCATGGTGACAGGTTCACAATTTTTATGTTCTTTGAAGAGTAGGTATTCCCAGAGTGGCAATCAAACTTGATTGGTTAACAAATAATGAGAGAATGAATATTACAATAAGGGGCTCATCGTACACATTGAACATGTCATTAAGTTCTACTTGGGCAATCTATTCAAAGAATTTATGCTCTACCAAGCCTGAAACCAATGACTTTTTCACCTGGGTAAGTTCTGGGTTGAGGAGAAGGTGAGATCAATGTTCAGAGCCTAAGGTCCTGAAATCTTGGAAAAAGTGGGGAAATCTGAATCTCCCCAAATCATTGGTTAGTAATAATTATTTCTCTCATTATCCTAGGAGGTGAACTGGACCCATGCCTCTTGCTATCTATATAATGTGTGTGTGCACATTTGTTTGTGTGTATTTGTGCATTTGCATCCATCTGCCACTCATTGAAATACAAATGATATCCGGAAAATGAATTCTTTTAAAACATCAAAAATGTGCACCTTACTCTGCTGAGGAAGAAATCATCTAAATATCAATTTCAGATATACTTTTCTGAACTGTACTAGGTTAAAAATTCAAGTAATGGAACCACTTCAAGATGGAATAGTCTGCCTTGCCTTGTGAGATTAAATGGGGATAGGGAGAGGGAACCTTTCTCTCAAGTTTTGAGATCTAGGCTATAAAGACTGCACCAGAATTTCAAAATGTTTTGAGAGTTAATACAATTTTCTCTGACCTTTTGCTTACCTGGCAAATCATTTATGGGGGCAGTTATCATTTGAAAATTGCTTTTAGAATAATCTCAAAATAAGGTTGAGAGTAGAACTAGAAGTTATTTATACCATGATCCTGCCCACCAAACTACCAAAATAGAAAAATGATTTGTTTGTCCCCTGAAACAAAGGGAGTAAAAGTGGGCTTGCTTAAATAAGAAATGGGTTTATCTAGAAATCTTTCTTCTAAACAGAAGGAAATCTACTGAAGGTGGAAGAGAATTAAAATCTTAAGAAATAATGAGGAAATGAATTTTGATGGTTATGAATATTGGAAGGGTCTGTAGCTAAGACTACCCCAGAGATTTCAGCAGGTAGTTTTTAAGATAAGTTGCCCTCAGCAATAGAGTGGTCCAGTCTCAAAAGTATGGAGTGGATTCTCCAACAGAACCTTTTAACTTTCCTTTTAATTACAAAAAGGAGAAATGTTTTTAGGTAAAGAAGTAGTAGGAGAAAAAAGATTTTTGGACAAAGCAGGGAACTAGAGCTACATAGGAACTCAGAGAACTGAATCTTGCTGCTTCCCTCCTTCAGTATAGAAGATATTTCTCTTTTTCTCCTTCCCCATTCCTTGCCTAAATAATGAAGGGAGCTTTTATATATACCTTGAAAATCCTACTGTTTACTGAGATCTATATGTTACACCAAACTCTGGAAAATGTCTCCATGTGGGGACATTAGTACATTTATTCATCTGGGTTCTAGCTACTTCTATTATCAGGACTCATTATTTATTCATTTTTAATCAATGGGCATTAAATCTCTGAGATCATATTCCTAAGCTATAATAAGCTATAATGAGTACCCACGGTGGGTACACTAAACCTACACATATCACATTTCCTTTAAGTTACTTCAATTCTGCCTTCCTTATAGAATGCAACACCCTCACTGATGAGGGCACACCATTCTGGGTTGTTCTGTGTCAGTGTATCCCAAACTGTACAATCAATTCTAAAGTTCTTCAATGAGATCTTCAGGGTATCCTGGTATCACTTCTTCCCACCCCCTTGTAAGCATTTGTCCTGTGTGAGTTCTACATAAAGTAGTTTTTTTTTTGTCAAGAGTACATCTGGTATCCAGCCCATAACAGTTGCACTCTCTATAGTCAGATTGGAATGCTTGGCAGTTTAGCTCAAGAAAGGACCTCAGTGTCCGGTTATTGCCGGCAACAGTTGAGGTGTGCATCTGGACATTGATGAGAGTCAGGTCGAATAGAAATGCCAAACACAAAATGTCATGATACAAACTCTATTGCTTTATTCTTGGATACTCAGACTTTTATAATAAAACATCTCAGACATGACAGGTTAGATGAAACCCCACTATATAGCTTTCTGGGTTAATATTTACAATATTTATCCTTAGAAATCTGTAAATACCTCTTGGCACCACAGAAGGCATGAAGTCAGAGTTCACTGGTGAGCCAACAAATCCATTTAATGAGCAAGAATACATGCATATCTCTGATGGCAAAGGTCACCACAATATGTGTAAATCAGTCTTAGGAGCTGACCCTCAATATCTGGTATCTTCTCCTGCCAGGTGATCTCCAGAATCTTCCTAAGATAATTTAAATGGAAGTGATTCAGTTCCGTGACATGAGCTGGTAGACTGTCCTGGCATATAGCAGTGAAGTCCACACAATGACTCTGTAGACCTTCAGTATGGTAGTCAGTATACCTTTCTCTCCCATACTTCTTTTCAGAGTCTCCCAAATACTAAGCTACCTTTGGCAATGTGAGTGTCAACCTCATTATCAATGTGTACCTCCCTGGAAAGAACATTGCCAAGATAAGTGAACTTATCTACCATACTCAAAACTTCTTCATTTGTTGTAATCGATGATTCCACATATGGATGATGTGGTGCTCACTGATGGAGCACCTGTGTTTTCTTGGTGTTAATTGTTAGAGTAAAATTAGCACAAACAGCAAAGAATTGATCCATACTTTGTTCCTTCTCAGCTTTGGAGGCTGCATTGAGTACACAGTCATTTCCAAACAGAAGATCCTGCACCAACACTCCCTCCACTTTGGTCTTGGCTTGAAGCCTTTTCTTTTTTCTCTTTTTTTTAAGGGAGAATATTTTTTTCTTTGTTATTTAAGGCACTGGGGTTAAGTGACTTGCCCAAGATCACACAGCTAGGTATTGAAGCCTTTTCAAGTTGAGGAATTTGCCATCAGTGGTGTAGCTGAGACCATGTTCATCCGCAGTGAAGGTGTTTGATAACATGGATGCAAACATCCTGCTAAACAGTATGGGAGCAAGGAAACATCTACTCCATTTGCATATATATATATATATATATATATATATTTGAAGATATAGACACTGTATTCAAACTGGCTCCCATAATTAAAACTGAATCTATTGTGAAGTCAGAAAAAAATTATTGAAATGTCTAGTTTGAGAATGTATGTGAACAGATAAATGTGAGCCAGACCTATAGCCAGGAAAAATAAAATAAAATTTCATTGATTCAGACTCTACTCATTCAAAATTTGCACAACAGTTATGACCCAAGTCAGGTTTCTAGGTCTTAATTCCCCCCCCCCAGTTTTAATACTCTATGAATCTTTGATTCAGACATTTAATGCATATAAATGCATTTACACACACACACACACACACACACACACACACACACACACATGAACATTCAAGGTCAGTTAATCTTGGAATTTTACTACTAGAGGTAGAGTTATATAATGTTGACCTATTGTGAAATTTGATAATGATATTACCTTATTAAGAGACAATAGTTCTTATATTACCAATTTATAATATGTGTAGTTAAGTGGTAGAATTGGAAATTTGAGGCCCAAAGGAAGCGTTAAATAACATTTTTTCTACTTTTCCCTTTACTTTCTTTTATCTTTAGTCTATGGCAAAATGAGATTTTCATCTTTTCTGCAATGCAGAGGCCACTTTTGCTTATGAAGAGAGGAAAAAAAAAAGGAAACTGGTGAAATTGGTCATTTGCTCTCATTCTACCTTGTCATCTATGTTCCCCATGGAGAGAAATATAATAGCTAATAGCTCAGCTTTAGCAAGTGGTTTCCTCCTGTGAGTTTCAGAGGCTTAGCTAAGGTAGAAATTGTATGTAAAGTGCAGCATTTTCTGGGAACTAAGAAGTTCCTGGCCATATAGTAAACACCAAGGTCCTTGGTTGAATTATGGGATTTAACATTCCATACACCCTCCTGTACTAAAAGCTTGATTCAACAGAGATCCCTAAGGACTTTGAGCTACCTACCTGGTGGGTGACTGCTTGATAAGTAGTTAACTACACTTAGGTGAATTTGAAAATAACAAAGACATTTCTTTAAAATTATATAATTCCCATTTCCCCAAATTTCAGACAGGAATCTTCCTTGCCTCTTCCCAAGTTAGTTTTTATTAAACTTTTGAGAAAAAAGGAAAGGGCAGAGGTCCTTAATTTAGGGGTTCATGAACTTGTTTTTTTAAAATATTCAATAACCATTTAATAATAATAATAGTTAATAATAATAAATAATAATAGTTAACATTTATGTTTCTTCTTTTTGTTCCAGTTGCTTTATAATTATTATCTCATTTGTACTCCATAACAACCCTGGGAGATAGGTATTATTATTATTGTTAATTTATTATTATTATTATCATTTGCATTTTAACAGAAAAGGGAACTGAAGCAAGCAGAGGTAAATTGTCTTGCCCCAGGGTTATTCAACAAGTAAGTGTCTGACTAGGATTTGAACTCAGGTCTTCTTCATTAATCCAGTCTTGGCTTGTTAACCATTGTGTCGCCTAATTATTTCCACTTTATATTTCTATATAGCTATACTTCAATGTGATTTTTTTGTAATCCTATGTATTTTATTTTATGCATTTAAAAACATTATTCTGTGATAAGGCTCATAAAGTTCACCATACTACTAAAGGACTCCATGACTCAAAAAGGGTTAAGAATTCTTTTTGGCATAAAAGAAAAACTGAGGCAATAAGGGGGACTATTACAGCTCATGACCTCTTGCTGAAATTTCAATTAATTTCCTATTGTAAAAAGCAAAAAAATGCCATCTCAAGTTACATACACACACATACACACACACATTTTTCTCACAAGCACAGGCCTATTTTCTCTGGACCTTACAAATTCATTCTGTACCATCCTTTTTTTCCAATTTTATATGACTTCCTTGACAAATCCCAAATCATTTTTTATCAATTATTTAATAACTATATCTTCCCCATTTTGTGCATGATTTGTACAATCTAAAATTTAAAAAAATTCTTCTAATGGCTGCCTAACCCTTTTTGAGTCTTTGGGTATGTATTTGTGAATATAATTCTCTGTTTTTTTTTTTCACAAAAACTAAGCACTATACTTCATTGTTGCAGAGCCTTGGGCATTTTCCCCTGTAGAATTTATGCCTTCCGGGTAGAGAAAAATGCATCTAGTCCAAAGACATAACTCTGGGCTTCTTTCCTTTGTTGCTTCCAATCAGACCAACTTTCTAAGCAATGTTTCATCCAAAGAATTTTTTCCAAGAACTATAGAGAAGATTCCAGCCTTGTGTTGTTTTTGTTTTTAGTCATTTTTTTGTTAAAGATTTTATTTGAGTTTTACAATTTCCCCCCATCTTAATTCCCTACCCCCCCCACAGAAAGCAATTTGTCAGTTTTTACTTTGTTTCCATGTTGTACATTGATCCAAATTGAGTGTAATGGGAAAGAAATCATATCCTTAAGGAAGAAACAAAAAGTATAAGAGATAAAAAGATCAGACAACAAGGTATCTGTTTTTTTCTAAATTAAAGAGAATAGTCCTTGAACTTTGTTCAAACTCCACAGTTCTTTATCTGGATACAGATGATATTCTCCATTGCAGACAGCCCAAAATTGTCCCTGATTGTTGCACTGATGGAATGAGCAAGTCCATCAAGTTTGATCATCACCCCCATGTTACTGTTTGGGTGTACAAAGTTCTTCTGGTTCTGTTCATCTCACTCAGCATCAGTTCATGTAAATCCCTCCAGGCTTCCCTGAATTCCCATCCCTCTTGGTTTCTAATAGAACAATAGTGTTCCATGACATACATATACCACAGTTTTCTAAGCCATTCCCCAATTGAAGGAAATTTACTTGATTTCCAATTCTTTGCCATCACAAACAGGGCGGCTATGAATATTTTTGTACAAGTGAGGTTTTTACCCTTTTTCATCATCTCTTTAGGGTAGTGGTATTGTGGGATCAAAGGGTATGCTCATTTTTGTTGCCCTTTGGGTGTAGTTCCAAATTTCTCTCCAGAAAGGTTGGTTGAGTTCACAGCTCCACCAACAGTGTAATAGAGTCCCAGATTTCCCCCAACTCTTCCAACAATGATCATTATCCTTTCTAGTCATATTGGCCAGTCTGAGAGGTATGAAGTGCTACCTCAGAGAAGCTTTAATTTTCATTCCTCTAATAATAAATGATTTAGAGCAATTTTTCATATGGCTATGGATTGCTTTGATCTCATCTATAAATTGCCTTTCCATATCCTTTGACCATTTGTCACCTGGGGAATGGCTTTTTTTCCTTTCTTTTTTATAAGGATTTTGCAAGGAAAATGGGGTTAAGTGGCTTGCCCAAGGCCACACAACTAGGTAATTATTTTTGTCTGAGGTCAGATTTGAACTCAGGTACTCCTGACTCCAGGGCCGGTGCTCTATCCACTGTGCCACCTAGCCACCCCCTAGGTTGTTTTTTAAACATATGACCAAGTTCTCTGTATATTTTAGAAATGAGTCCTTTGTCAGAATCATTAGTTGTAAAGATTGTTTCCCAATTTACTACATTTCCTTTGACCTTGGTTACAGTTACATTTATGCAAAAGCTTTTTAATTTAATGTAATTGAAATCATCTAGTTTATTTTTGGTGATGTTCTCCATCTCTTCCTTAGTCAACTTAGTAAACTGCTCCTCTTTCCATAGATCTGACAGGTAAACTAGTCCTTGATCTTCTAATTTGTTTATTGCATATTTTTTGTCTAAATCCTGTATGCATTTGGATCTTATCTTGGTAAAGGGTGTTAGGTATTCGTCTAATCTAAGTTTCTTCCAAACTAACTTCCAATTTTCCGAGCAGTTTTTATCAAAGAGAGAGTTTTTATCCCAATAACTAGACTTTTTGGGTTTATCAAACAGCAAATTACCATAATCATTTCCTGCTATTGCACCTAGTCTATTCCACTGGTCCACCACTCTATTTCTTAGCCAATACCAAATAGTTTTGATGACCGATGCTTTATAATTTTAGATCAGGTAGGGCTAAACCCCCTTCTTTTGTACTTTTTTTCATTAAATCCCTGGAAATTCTTGACTTGTTATTTCTCCATATGAATTTACTTACAACTTTTTCTAACTCATTAAAGTAATTTTTTGGAATTTTGATTGGTAGGGCACTAAACAGGTAGTTTAGTTTTGGTAGAATTGTCATTTTTATTATATTAGCTCAGCTTATACATGAGTAGTTGATATTTGCCCAGTTATTTAAATCTGATTTAATTTGTATGAGAAGTGTTTTATAATTGTTTTCAAAAAGTTTCTGAGTCTGCCTTGGCAAATAGACTCCCAGGTATTTTATATTGTCTGAGGTCACTTTGAATGGCATTTCTCTTTCTAGCTCTTCCTGCTGTTTCTTGCTAGACATATATAGAAAAGTTGAGGATTCATGAGGGTTTATTTTATAGCCTGCAACTTTGCTAAAATTGCTAATTGTTCCAGTAGTTTTTTGGATGATTTCTTGGGATACTCTAGGTAGACCATCATGTCATCTGGAAATCACGAGAGTTTTGTTTCTTCCTTCCCAATTCTAATTCCTTTAATTTCTTTTTCTTCTCTAATTGCTGAAGCTAATATTTTTTTTGAAGCTTACCTTTCTAATACAATATTAAATAGTAATGGTGATAATGGGCATGCTTGTTTTATCCCTGATCTTATTGGGAATGCATCTAGCCTCTCCCCATTGAATATAATGCTTGTTGATGGTTTCAGATAGATACTGCTAATTATTCTAAGGAACAGTCCATTTATTCCTACACTCTCTAGTGTTTTAATAGGAATGGATGCTGTATTTTCTCAAAAGCTTTTCCAGCATCTATTGATATGATCATATAATTTCTGATAGGTTTGTTGTTGATATAATTGATTATACTAACAGATTTCCTAATATTGAACCAACCATACATTCCTGGGATAAATCCTACTTGATCATAATGTATTATCCCAGTGATAACTTGTTATAATCGTTTTGCTAGGATTTTATTTAAGATTTTTTGCATCTATTTTCATCAGAGAGATAGGTCTATAATTTTCATTCTCTGTTTTAACTCTTCCTGGTTTGGGTATCAGCACCATATTGGTTTCATAGATAGAGTTAGGCAGAGTTCCATCTTTCCCTATTTTTACAAAGAGTTTATATAGAATTGGAAGCAATTATTCCTTAAATGTTTGGTAGAATTCACTTGTGAATCCATCAGTCCCTGGAGATTTTTTCTTAGAAAGTTCAATGATGGCTTGTTGAATTTATTTTTCTGAGATAGAGTTGTTTAGATAATTAATCTCCTCTTTATTTAACCTGGGCAGCTTAAATTTTTGTAAATATTCATCCATTTCACTTAGTTTATCAAATTTATTGGCATAGAGTAGGGCAAAATAATTTTGAATTATTACTTTAATTTCCTATTCATTGGTGGTGAGTTTACCTCTTTTCATTTATGATACTAGCAATTTGGTTTTCTTCTTTTTTTTAATCAAGTTGACTGGAGGTTCATTAATTTTCTTGACTTTTTTCATAAAACCAACTTTTGGTTTTATTTATTAATCCAATAGCTTTTTTGCTTTTAATTTTATTAATTTCTCCTTTAATTTTTAAAATTTCTAATTTGGTATTTAATTGGGGATTTTTAATTTGTTATTTCTCTAATTTTTTAGTTGCATATTTAGTTCATTGATTTCCTCTTTCTCTAATTTATTCATGTAAGCATTTAAAGATAGAATATATCCCCCCTGATAACTGCTTTGAGTGAATTCCATAGGTTTTGGTATATTGTTTCATTATTGTCATTATCTAGGATAAAATGATTAATTCTTTCTATAATTTGTTTTTTTGGGTCTACTCATACTTTAAAATGAGGTTATTCAGTTTCCAATTGGTTCTGGGTTTATATCTCCTTCGCCCAATATTGCATATGACTTTTATATTGCCTTGTGATCTGAGAAAGATGTATTCACTATTTCTGCCTTTCTGCAGTTGATCATTAGGTTTTTATGTCCTGGTACATGGTCAATTTTTGTATAATTGCCATATACTGCAGAGAAAAAGTTATATTCCTTTGTATCCCCATTCAGTTTCCTCCATAAGTCTACCATGTCTAGTTTTTCTAACAATCTATTTACCTCTTTAACTTCTTTCTTGTTTATTTTATGATTTGATTTATCTAGATCTGAGAGCAGGAGGTTGAGGTCTCCCACTAGTAGAGTTTTGCTGTCTATGTTTTCCTGTAGTTATTTCAGCTTCTCCTCTAAGAATTTGGATGCTATCCTATTGGGTGAATATATATTCAGTATTGAAATAACTTTATTGTCTATGGTACTTTTTAGTTTTAGTCATTTTTCAGTCATGTCCAGTTCTTCCTGAACCCATTTGAAGCTTTCTTGTCAAAGCTACCAGAGTGATTTGCCATTTCCTTCTCCAGTTCATTTTATAGATGAGGCAAACAGAGCCAAGTGATTTGCCCAGGATCACACAGGTGGTGAGTGTCTGAGGCTGGATTTGAATTCAGGTCCTTCTGACTTCAGACCTGATACTCTACCCATTTTGCCACCTAACTAGCTTTGTTCTTATAATTATAAAAATTCCACCTAAGTAGCCTCTAGTTTATAAGGAAATATTTGATTGGTGAATTAGAGCTTCAAAGAGAGAAAGCAAGAAACAAAGAATTTTAATAATAATCACCCCACCTGAGTTTACTATAACAGAAAACAATAAATTTGGTTTCCTTAGTAAATATTCTATGAATAAAATATTTTCCAGGTTTCTATAGTAATTCTTTCTCTTCTCCTTTCCCTACCTTCCTAATTCTAATTTAAAACTTGGGACTTAAATTTTACTAAGTCTTCCTTTCAGTGTGACAAACATTTGTTTAGAACCCACTATGGGTACATTGTTCATCCTATTCTACTCTAAATAGATTTCCCCAAATTCCTAGAACTTGAATGTTTTCATTTATCATACAGTATCTATCAGAGAACATATAAAGCATTGTTCTTAGCAGGAGGACATGAATTCAGGTCTAACTGGACACATACTGTTTGATCCCAGGCAAGTTGTTTAACCTTTTACTGCCCTCAAGATGTTCTTCTAGGCTATAAATCATAAAGCTAGTGCTGATTTACGATGGTGGGAGTTTCTGATAGCAATTCCCTACCCAGTGAGACCACACATCTGACAAGGAAAAAAAGGAGAAAAAAGAGAAGAGAAGAGGAAGAGAAAGGGAAAAAGCAGAAGAAGCCTAAATGATTCCATTGGGAACCTCTTCTGAAGTCAGAGGTAATGAAAATTGTATATCCTCCCAGGGAAAAGGTAAAGGCTTTGCAGGTTAATGTATACTATAAATAAAGATGAAGATAGCAAAGTTCAAACACTGAAGCAGAGTCAGTGCAATAATGAATAGTTTTAAAAGGCCTTGAATGGTCAAAGATGGGAAAAATGAATAGATATATATCTGAAGAGATGAGAGTTAAGAGCAGTCAGAAGACATCTTATAAACATTCTCCTTTACTGCCATACAATGCCAACTCTTCATGAACCCATTTGGGGTTTTTCTTGGCAAAGATACTGAAACATTTGCCATTTGCTTCTCCAGCCCATTTACAGATGAGGAAACAAGGTTAACTCACTTGCCCAGGGTCACACAGTTAGTGCCTGAGGCACAGGAACAGAAATTAAAAGGTAAATGATGTATGTGTGTCTCTATGTGTGTGTCTGTGTGTGTGTATATGCTTGTAAACATTCAAAATGCTCTTCCAGTGAGAATTCACGAACAATTTTTACAAGAGTTTAGTTATGACTGATTTTAAAGATTGAATTAAAAAAAATTCTGCTTGGGAGAGCTTGCTTTCAAATAACTTTGAGTGGAGATACCAAAAAGACAGGGAAGAAATCAGGACAGCATTTGGAAACTTCTATATAAAGGATTATTCCAGTCTCCAAAAAGGATAGATGATTATCAGGTTTTCTGGGAAGTAGTAAAATAATTCCCTTTCCTCAATAAAGACTAATATCAATGAATAATGGGGAAAGTTTTTGAATAGCACAGACAGATGAAATAAAACTGGTATCCCAGAGCTAATGACTCTTAGTAGGGCTTATTCAGAGCCTGTTTCAATAATTCATGTTTATATGACACTTATGATTTACAAAACATTTATCTAAATTCAACCCAATCCAAATAAATCCAAGAAATATTTATTAAGTCCCCTGCTATAGTATTGAATCTGTGTTAAGTGCTGGAGACATAAAGGTAAAATAAAAGCTGATTTCTCATCTTAATGAATTGACATTCTATGAGGCACAATCTTTTGAGATAGGTAGGACAGATATTATTATTCCACATGATAGCTGAGGATTCTGGGGCATATGGAGGTTAGGTGATTGGCTCGTGGCTGCACAGCTTATAAATATTAAAGCCAGTAGCTGTACCAAGGTTATTTGACCCCCTCAAGTTTGAGACTCTTTCCATGTCACCCTTCTGCCCTTTTATTATTATTTAAGCCCAATTAGAATATGTTTGGCTATTTTGTTTCTAAGATCAATAATTTAAGTTTGCAATATGAGGAGAGAGGAGGCATATGTTACTAAAGAAATGCATACTGAAAGTAAGAGGTGATAGCTGACAGAGGAGACAGAAAAATGATTAAAAGTAGAAAAAAAAACATTCCAAAAGCATGGTAGCATAGAGTCATTTAATGTAGGGGAAAATAGCCCTACAAAATTCAACAGTTCATGAGGGCATCAATAATATCAATAAATGTTTGGGGGGGAAAATTAAGAGTCAGAAGTCAGAGTCAGAAAGGATCCATTATCTCAATTCTCTCCTTCTATTTACTCCTCAACCCCTTCCAATCTGGTCTCTGATCTCCACTAAGTGAACTACCCTCATTAAAAAGACCAGTGAGTTTTTAGTTGCTCAAACCAATAGTATTTCCTTAGTCTTTCTCTTCTTCCTTAACTGACTTTCAGCTTTGGACCCAGCTGATTACCTCCTCCTTCAAATGTGGAAACATACTGAGAAAGGTTTAGTAATTTTCCCAAGGTCACATAGCTAAGAAATCTCAGAGTCAGAATTTGAATACAGAACCTTCAGATCCTGCACTGTGACCTCTAGATTCTAATTTGAATTCCAGACCTGGATTTCTAGCTCTCTTAAATTCAACAAATTCAAATCCATCATCTTCTCCAGATATACCATACTCAAAAATTAAATGGTAATCTGGTTCCCACAGTTCTTCACAATGCTGCCAGATAATTGTTGTTATAATACTTTTCTCATGACATCACCATAAGATCTTGAAATTATTGAAATTCAAACTCCTTTTCTGACATTCAACCTCTGCCTCAATGCATATAATCCATCTGGTGCCATTTGCCCAATCTCATTTCTCACTACTAAAATGTGAATTCCTCTCCCCTTTCTTCCCTCTGAACACCTGCATGGAACAATGAGGGATTTTCCTCAGGGTACTGAAATTTGAAAGTCAGGAAAATTTTAAATGATTTTTTTAAAAAAAATCACACAATTTTGAAATTTGTTATAACTATACATTGATAGCAGTGTACTCCAGTAGGGTAGAAACAACTGAATTAAGCACCTAGTTAACAAGTTAAAAATGGGAAGATGCCAGATGTTGCTAATAATACCCATCTGTGAAGCACTAGAGTAACTAATTTCTTCTCCCACTAAACTGAGTACATTTTAATTATTTTTTGCATTATTTTCACATCATGAATTACCAAATTGATTTGAGGGCTTATGTTAGATTGTTTGTCCCTAATATTACAACTTCGCCCCTGAACATATCATTCTTGATTCTGTTATGCCCTTCTGTTTTTCTACCATTTTCCAAGTGCTTTGGGACCCAAAAGTTTCAGCATTCCATCTCCTTCTGATTCTCAGGACAAATACAATCTGTACTATACATTTAGCAAAACTACATCTTATGGTTCATTGTCTATGTGTGTTAAAGCTTCATTTCTTTAACCAGACTGTCTCTTAATTTGCCAGTTGGTGACAAGAAGCTTGTGAAGATTTCCCCCAGCATAATGGGAAGATGCTCCAATAGCCATGAAGGTGATTGAAGCAGGCATCAAAGACACTAAGGTCCTCCCACTGTAACCTGTCATTGCCAGTTATCCTGACTTTTTCCTTGTCATTGAACTTCATTGACTCTGAAAGAATGAATGAGGTTGATTTTATGTAATTCTGCCTTTCTTAAATTCAGTTCATGTACAAATCAAGGTATCACTCCATGATGTCATCGGTCCTCTTTGCAAACTAAGGACAAATAACAATTCAACAAAAACCTACAAATATTTAGTAAGAACTTATTCTGTGAAAAGTACAATGCTAAGTTCTGAGTATATAAACATAATTGTGAAAAAATTCTTGTCTTCAGTGAAGAAACTATGGTATACACTTTTATTTCACATCACTTCAAAATTGTTGAAATGGCTGAAAAAATTTTTTGCAATGAATGAAGAGAGGGGATAGAAATATAGCATAGTTTGACACTTTGGAGTCTTTAACTTGGGCTTTATGATCAGCATTCCAATATGAAATCCTAGAATTTAAGATTTGTTAGGAATCTAAGGTAGTCCATTTCCTCATCAAGACCTAAAGAGGAATTCCCTCTGGAATATTCCTAAGATACGTATATCAGATTTCTTTTCCTAGATTTCTAGTAAGATGAGACTCACTGCCTGGAGGCAATTCATTTTCTTTTGTAGTGGTTGAAGCTGTTGAAAAATTTTCTTTATATTATGATGAAATCTGTTTGACTGCAATTCTCCTTTTTGCTCCTTCTTTTTTTCATGGGATCCCTGTTCCTAGGAGAGCTTATCAAATTCCAGCACAAGGGGCAGCTAGTTGGCACAGTGAATAGAGAACTGACCCTGGAGTCAGGAGGACCTGAGTTCAAATGTGATTTCAGACACCTAATATTTAGCTGTGTAACCTTGGGCAAGTCACTTACCCATATTGTCTTACAAAATCAATAACCCCCTCTCAACAAGTCACAAAACTATCACATCCCCTCTAAATCTTCTTTTCTGTAGTCTCAACATCCATCCTCTCTCTCTCTCTCTCTCTCTCTCTCTCTCTCTCTCTCAGTTTTTTCCCCAAGGCAATGGGGTTAAGGGACTTGCCCAAGGTCACACAGTTAGGTAATTAGTAAGTGTCTGAGGCTGGATTTGAACTCAGGTCCTCCTGACTTCAGGACTCTATTCACTGTGCCATCTAGCTGCTCCCTTCAACATCCTCTTTTAATCTCTTATGTCTTAAAAAGATTCTGTTCCCTTTATTTCTGTGCAATGGATCAATATTCCATATAGGTTAACAGTTCTTGTTCTCAACTTTGGCGACTTCAGTATTAGTACTGATGACCCTTCAGACCACACAGGTTTCCAGTTCATCATCTTTCTCACTTCCCATGACCTCTACTTTCATTTTGCCCAGGTGGGTACTGTATAAACTTTATGAACTTCACTCTCTGATTATGACTCGACTTCTTCCACTACCTATTTGCTTTCTTTGCTAAATTTGCTTTTCATTTCCACCTGGATTTCCAGTCTTATGTGCCTTCTCCAAGACACCTTACTATAGTTTCATTTTCCACTCTACAGTTAAGCAGAACATTAGACATTATGCTTTACTAAGAAGCATCCTTTCACCCCTTTCTTTTCTTCAATAACTTCTTGGAGATCTTCAACTCTGCTTTATTCCATCCTCCACCCCTTAGGCTTTATGCCTTTGCCCCTTCTACCTTTGAGTTACTGAATACTGGTAGGGGAAATCACAGAATTGGTGAATTGACTCCACTACTACTAAGTTATGTTCGCTAACCTGCATAAAAATCCTGCTATTGTCCTCTGATAAACTTTTTGTTCATCACTCCTGGAAGGCCAGTTCCAAATCTTTTCCTCCCTCTGAAGCTCCACAATTCCATTTATACTTCTTTATCAATAGATGGCCTTTTTCTACTTTCCTGAGAAAACTGGGATATCCATCATGAACTCATTTTCCCCTCTTCTGTACCTCAAAGACTTTATCTATTTAAGTAGCTTTCCTTTTCTTATTATTTTATTGTTTTGATATAAAGAGAAGAGGTCTTCCTTCTTCATCAAAGTTAATCCTTATGACTTGATCTCAAATCCTGAAGTCTCTTTTCAGATTTTACCAATTTTGCCTTCATTCCAGTCTTTAATCTCTGTACCTACTGGTTTTTCCCTACCGTCTAGACACATGTATGAAATTTCCCTCATTCTTAAAAATGTAAACAATAAACTTCCCTTGCCCCTGTCATCCCCTAAATTACTGTCCCCAAGTATGCTCTTCCTCCCAACTTACTTTCTTTCCCAACTTTCTAACTTTCCCTTTATCCAGGTTTAAAACCTTGGCAACATCCTTCTCCCTCCCTGTTATTCCCCCCTTACCCAAACAATTGTCAAGTCTTTGTGATCCCCCCAACAATCATCCCTTGCCTGAACTATTATAACAACTTTTTATTTGATTTCCCTGCTCCAGCCTCTCCTTTTTTCTAATTGTTCTCCACATAATTCTCAAAGTAATCTTCCTAATGCATTGGTCTCACTACATCACTGTCCTGTTCAAAAGTTATAGTAGTTCCCTATTTCCTCTAGGGTAAAAAATATTCCTCCAATTAAACTGGCTCATAAATCTAGAGTTGGAATGAATCTTAAATCCCAAGAAGCCTAACTCCTTCATTTTACAGATGAGGAAACTGAGGTTCAGGGAGGTTGCTCATTGTTACACAGGTAGTAAATGCTACATAGAATTTAAAACCCTTCATAATTTCACTATCTTTCTAATCTGATTTCATCACTTCCTTTCATAATTCTATATTTTTGCAAAGTAGACTGATTTATATTCAGTGGATCATCTCCCAAGCATAGAATGAGTTTTCTCCTCATCTTTCCCTTGGAAAAATCTTTACTTCCTTTAAGGCTCAGCTCACTTATAAAGTTGTCTGGGTGCCTTTCACAAGATTTCACCAACTAAAAATATTTTTGTCCTCAAATTTTCCTAGAGCACTTTGTCTGGAACTCCTTTTTTGCTTCATTTTGACTTGTTTTTTTTTTCTATGTACTGGTGATATATAATGGTTGTATTTATAAGACCTTGGATCCAGGATGAACTGGAGAGGGCACATGTCTCTCCTCAGATATACACACACTAGTTATATGTCTCTGAGTAATCATTTAATCTTTTAGAGCTATAGAAAACTCTTTAAATTTCTAGATAGTAAGATGGATCTAATTCTTTTTTTATCTATCTGTCCATCTATCTATCTATCTACCTATCTATCTGTATATTAACCTATCCATCTATCTATAACTTCTTCCTTCTTCCTTCCTTCCTTCCTTCCTTCCTTCCTTCCTTCCTTCCTTCCTTCCTTCCTTCCTTCCTTCCTTCCTTCCTTCCTTCCTTTCTTTCTTTCTTTCTTTCTTTCTTTCTTTCTTTCTTTTCTTCCTTCCTTCCTTCCTTCCTTCCTTTCTTTCTTTCTTTCTTTCTTTCTTTCTTTCTTTCTTTCTTTCTTTCCTTCCTTCCTTCCTTCCTTCCTTCCTTCCTTCCTTCCTTCCTTCCTTCCTTCCTTCCTTTCTTTCTTTCCTTCCTTCCTTCCTTCCTTCCTTCCTTCCTTCCTTCCTTCCTTCCTTCCTTTCTTTCTTTCTCTTTCCTTTCTTCTTCTTCTTCTTCTTCTTCTTCTTCTTCTTCTTCTTCTTCTTCTTCTTCTCTCTCTCTCCTTTTTCTTTCTTTTTTGTACAAACAATAGCACATTTGTATTTCTTGCTTTTAGCACTATGCTTTATTCAGAGTGTGAGTTTAATGGATGTTTCCTGAATAAAATTGGAGGTTTGGGCATTGGCTCAAAACCTGCAATTAGGATATCATGTCACCAGGTGGCAATAGGTGCCAAGGCAGAGACTATGATCTGAAAAACCATTTCAGAAGCCATCAAATAAACCCCCTCACACACTTTATAGAAAAGGAACATGAGATCTTAGGAGGTTGACCAACTTACCAAGGTCATAAAGTTAGAAAATGCCAGAGATGGGATTTGAGCCCATGTTACCTGATTCCAAAACCAGAGATTTTTCCAATGTATCAAGATTTATTATGACTTAGAATTATTTGTGTAAACATGCTTCTCACTTTATTCTGTTAGAAATAAACTATTAAAATAGTTGAGTTTGGAGCAGCCAGGTGGTGAAGTGAATAGAACACTGGTCTTGGAGTCAGGAGAAGTTGAGTTCAAATCCAACCTAAGACATTAATAATTGATAGCTGAGTGAACTTGGGCAAGTCATTTAACCCCATTGTCTTAAATAAATAAAATAAAATAAAAGTTCTCTTTTGAACAATATTAATATATATTAGATTTTAAAATGATACATGATACTTTAATCAATGTCTTTCTCAAAAAAACCCCACCAAACAACTTTTACAATTATCAATCACTATAACTAACTCTAGTTGTTTTGTTTTTAGTTTTTGCAAGGCAATGGGGTTAAGTGACTTGCCCAAGGCCACACACCTAGGTAATTGTTAAGTGTCTGAAATGAGATTTGAACTCCTGACTCCAGGGCCTGTGCTCTATCCACTATACCACCTAGCTTCCCTTTAACTCTAGTTTGATTACAGGATGATAGATTTAGAACTAGAGAAGTCCTAAGGAGTCATCTGATCTGAATCTGTTGTTTTTCAGATAAGGAGCTTGAGGTCAGGAGGGATGAATTGACTTGGACAAGGTCACATCTAATAAAGAAGCAGAATTTGAACTCGGATGTAGAGAGTTTAGAATGCATAAATGGGGTTTGAGTTAGATTAAGGTGGCAGGTTAAAGAAGGCTGATCAACTAGAAGAATAGGTTACATGAATGCTGAAGTCATCAAGGATGAGAGTTAGGGTAGAGAAGGCTAGACACTGTGTTCCTATTAAGGAGTGAGAATGACCTGAATGTCAGGAAGGAAAGTAAATGAAGTTCTGGACAGGGTCACAAAATGATATCATCTTCCTCCTAAGGAAGATGGGTTGCTGAGTAATGGGCCATGGTATCCCCACATGAGTAATGGATTACCTGAAGATTAACTTGGAAGATTTCTCCTACAAGGAGAGAAGTCACTCTATTCCATTGTAAGTATTTCTCACTGCTGGCTGTCGGCTTTGTCCATCAAAATTGAAATATAGCACAATCCCATGGCAACACTAACTCCAACTGTCATATATAGAAAGAACAAATCAAGTGGAAAGTCAAGAAACCTGGGTTCTAATCCCAACTCTTTCTTACTCTTATTATTAGTAATACTTGATCCACCTACTTTATGGACCTATTCAGAGTCAAACACGTATGAGAGTTCTTCAAAAACATTTATATATTTTTATAGGTTTTTGAAAGGCAAATGGGGTTAAATGGCTTGCCCAAGGCCGCACAGCTAGGTAATTATAAAGTGTCTGAGGTTGGATTTGAACTCAGGTACTCCTGACTCCAGGGCTGGTGCTCTATCTACTGCACAATCTAGCCACCCCTAGATTTATATGTTTTTAACTACAGAACAGTAAATTGTAGGTATTTTGTTGTTCACTTGTTTCGGTCTTGTATGATTCATCATTACTCCATTTGGATTTTTCTTGGCTAAGATACTAAAGTGATTTGCCTCTTCCTTCTCCAACTCATTTTACAGATTAAAAAAAAAACCGAGGCAAAAAGAATTACATGATTTTTCCAGGGTCACTCAGCTAGTAAGTGTCTGATGCTGGATTTGAACTCAGATCTTTCTGGTTTCAGGCCTAGGAAAGATCCTCTGGGTCACATTTTAACACATTTAACACATTTAACCTTTAAATAGATTTAAGGTTTTTTTTTATCACACCCTGTTTTCTTAATTTTTTTTATCCCTATTCTTTAATTATTGTATAAGCAGAATGGCCTCAGAATCAGGAAAAAGTTAGTTCAAATCCTGCCTTTGATTTGTACTAGCTATGTGACCAAGGACAAGTTACCAAATCTTTCTCTCAGTATTCCCATTTATAAATGAAAGTAGTAATGCCTCTATTACGTACCACTCTGGATTATTGTGAGGCTCAAATGACATCATCTATATGTCTTTTTATAGTCACTATATAACTATCGGTTACTTTTCTTCTCTTAACCTTTCTTAGAAAGGACTTTGGATTGGAAACCAGGAGTCTTGGGTTCTTCTCTTGGCCCCACCACTAATTAACTATCACTGTATATTGTCTCTATATTAAGTCCTGGTTTCCTTAATTGTAAAGTCCTTAGATGAAATTTAAGTTTCTGTCCGATTTTTATTTCTATGGGTTATCTTCTCCTCTCCAGTATTCCAGGTTAACATTTTAGATCTTCTACTTTCTAATCTCCACATATATTTTCACCATCTTTATAATGACAGTGTGCTAGTTTATATCCTAAAGTGTCTGTCCTTGATTTTCTCTTTTCCTTGGCATTACTACTATCTTTCCACAATTTGTGAATTTGTAAGGGCACAAACAAAAGTGAGTTTAATTATTCTTTGATTTTTGTCTTTTTCCTAAGGTCTGTTTTCTATATCTTGGCTTTCTATTAGATTGACTTTTTTCTAGGAGGCATAGTCCTTTCCCTTAGAATTAATTTTGGTAGGAGATTCATTGGATTTGGGTTCCCAGAACCAACATTATTTGTTGGAAATTTATGTATCATAAATTTAGAGCCACAGGGACCTTAAATGTCATCTAATCAATTCTCTTTTTCAAAAAACCAATGAGAAAATAAAAGCCCAGATAAGTTAAGTGACCTCCCCAGAGAGATATAAATAAGTAAAAAGCAGAACTGGGCTTTGAGCCCATGTACTTGGACTCCTTATCCTGGAGTATTTCCACTGGACCATTAGACCTCAAAGTACTGCTGAACTAACTGCTCAGCAAATTAGGCATTGCTCTTAAGTATACAAGTCTGAGATAAGAGAGAAATTAGTATAAATAACAGAAGACATAGAATCTTAATTTTCACAGATTTATTATCTGAGAGACTATCATTGAACAAGCCTGACATAAGCAGGGGTAGGTACACACTTACAGGTAAATTTGAGCACTGCAATTAATTAGCCGAGACAATATGGTGTTGTGGATAGGGAACTAGTTTTGAAGTCAAGAGGACCTGGATTCAAGTTCCTCTTTAAACATATATTAGGTATCTAAGTTTGGGCAAGTCATCTAATTTTCCAGTTCTGTAGACAATTCTACAAATTGTGGCGAAGGTGCTGACCTACATTTAGTAGAGTGAGATTCTGTATACCTGAGAAATCATAGATCTGATCCCTATTTGTTTGGGAGAACTTACACATTGGTGCCAATCCCTGGAGGTCTCTCAGAGAAGGGGAAAATAACGCAGTAGCTTCTTTCATATGTATGGTGTAATTCTTGAAGGATTTATGTACCAAATGTCTAAATAGCATTTGCTCAAGTTTCCGTAGAAAAGGGTGCTGATGTTTTTCCTGATCATACCATTCAATCAAGCAATCACTTATCAGAACTTTGTTAAGCACCTCCAATGTGAAAAGAATTTTTTGCCTCTGCTCAATCGGTGGCATTCTCTTCCCTTTGAGACATCAGTCCTTTTCTTGGTCTCAGATATCCCTATGTTCCTCTCTAGCTGTATAATCAGGTAAAATCTTCAGTACAGTAAGGTCTTTTTCCTTATGGTTTCATTTGCATTCAACCTTTAAATATTTCCCAGCAATTCAGTAAATTGTTTAATTTTAATACAGAAATGACCAACCAATCACAAGGTCTCATATTCCTGGTTACTTCAGTGGAGTTCAATCATCTTTTAATTTGTTCATGCAATTACTTACTAGTGTAAGTGTACTTACTAGTAGTACTCATGTACTAAGCCACTTGTAACTACAATTCATTGCTGATTTATTGACACCAAATTTCCCCCCATTTGCCACAGCAATTCCTAATATATCAGGCATTAAGCAAAAGGCCACTACAGAATTCATGGAGAACACTGAAACCATTAATTGATTGATATTTGTCCTTCATTCTCTAAGAGCATCATGACATCAGGGAGGTGTTGCCATGACAGACACATGAATTGAATTTGAGTGAGGGGAGGCTGTGCAAGGTCACCTGTCTCACTTTCTCCTCCAGAGCCATCTGGGTCCAATGGCCAGATATATGGAGATGGCTCTGGATTCAAGGCAATCAGGGTTAAGGGACTTGCCCAAAGTCACACAGCTAGTAAGTGTCAAGTGTCTGAGGCTGGATGCGAATTCCCATCCTCCTGACTCCAAGGTCAGTAATCTGTCCACTACACCACCTAGCTGCCCCTACTGAAACCATTACTTTTTTAAGGAAAAGATGTGCTTCAAAAGAAATGAGGCTAATATTGGCTTCTTTTGGTTCCTTGTCCTGTTTCAACAATGATCTATAAATTTATGGTTATTAAAATTGTTCCTTCCCTTCTCATCTCTCTGTGTTCTAGTCTGTATTTTAGTCTGGATAGCAAATGCAACCACCAGGCAATGTAAACTTTATCTTCCTTTTTTGAAGTTTCATCCTGTAGTTAGTGCATTGTTTTGTGTTTTGTGAACACCAAATAACTATTATTACCATCATTGCTACTGCTGATAACAATGATAAAAGCATTTCCCTGACTACCCAAGCCTCTATTCTCAGATGTTTTTGGTTCTTCCTGTCCTATATTTTTTCAGTCTGACGTAAAACATAGCTCTCTTCCATCTTTGACTTCATAACACATTGTCTTACTTACTTGATTCCACTTTCCTCCCCCTTAGATTTCAAATGACGAACAAGTTCTCTCCAGGTTCCTCTCAGAACTGATTTACTTTAGATTCAGAGGTGATCTCCCAGGGCCATGGAGTGACTGCTAAGTCTAATGCAACAATCATCTCAATGCCTGCTGAGTATTCATTTCATTGTCAGCTGGTGGGAACAAGCAATCGTGATGCTATAAAGCTGATTCTCTTTAGTAATGAAGCAAGGTACTGGGACATTTTCATTTCTGAATTCCAAGTGAGTACACGTTGTCATTTTAGACACTGCCCTTAGAACAGTCATTTGCTGAAGTGCATCTGGTACCCCAGTTATTCAAAGTCATCTAACTTTCTGTTCAAATCTAAGAAATATAAAAAAGAAAGTGAATCTTCTATTCTTTTTAGATCATAAATTTTGGAGGGTAGAACAGAATAGAACAAAACAATATTTTCCGAAGGGAAAACTACATGTACAGATAGCTAATGAAATAGTCAATTTCTTATCATCTATGCTATTCTATGGAGGATGATTATAAATAAAGGGCAGTTCAGCCTGAACCTTTGCCTGGTGCTAAACCAGGCAAAACCACTGCTAAACCAGTACCACAGGACAGGAGACAAAGAATCAGTCAATAAGTATTTATAAAATGTCTTCTCTTGGCCAGGCCCTATGTAAGTGCTGAGGGTACAAAGAAAGACACAAAGATAGTCCCTGTTGTCAAGAGACTGACAGTTTAATGGGGGAAACAAAATGAAAACAGCTATGTAGAAATGAGATATTTACAGTCAGTTGGAGAGAATCAAAAGAGGCAAGGCACTAATATTAAAAGGGTCTAGCAAAGACTTCTAGTAGAATATGGGAAATTTCTGGGTCTTACTTTCAAATGGGAAGACAGGAGATAGAATTTCAGAAAATACAAATCAAGTAACTAGAGAAGGAAAGAGCTGGAAAGTAAGTCCCCAGTTTCAATGGACTAAAATGGTCAGTTTTTAACTATTTTCATCTTGAGGCATGGGTTTTTCTTTTTTTACAGCTTCCCTGAGTTTGACCCCCTAAGCAACCTTTTATTTATAATTTATTTTTTCAAGATTTTATTTTAAGAAGATAAGCTTTTATTAAGCACTTACAATGTGCCTGCTGCTTTGTTAAAAAACTGAGAAAGGAAAAAAAAAAAGAAAGGAAAGAGACAGTCTGCTCTCAAGGAGCTAATGGAGGAGACAACTTGAAAATAACTGTGATGAGATAGCTATAGTATCAATTGGACATAATTAAAAGAGGAAGGGACATTGAAGGGGATAGGCAAAGGCTTCTTGCTGAAGGTAGGGATTTAGGTGAAACTTGCTAAATTATAAGTGAAGTCATCAAGAGAATCATGTGAAGTACTATATTTGCCAAATTGGGACAAAACTCAAGTGGGGCTCATAATCACATTCTTGGTATCAAAACAGAGATGAGGATGACAGTGAGCACTGATGATTTTTAAAGAGAAATGAATGAAACTTTTGGAAAGAAATAATATACTGTTTGTCCTTCATTTTTGAAGAAGACCATGACATCAGAGACCATGACAAGCACATGAATTAGATTTGAATGAGGGAAATGCCGTGCTAAGTCACCAGCCTCACTTTCTCCCTCTAGAGTCATCTGGGTCCAGTGGCCAGATATGAATCAGGACAACTGGAGATGGCCCTGTATGAGAGGCAATCAGGTTTAAGTGACTTGCCCAAGGTCATATGACTAGTAAGTGGCAAAAGTCTGAGGCTGAATTTGAACTGCCATCCTCCTGATCTCTAAGGCTAGTGCTCTATTCACTGCACCACCTAAATGTCCTGGAAAGAAATATTAAAAAGGCAAAGTATTTTCTTTATTAACAAATCTATTTAGTATTTTATTTATCCCCAGTTACATTTAAAAATAATTTCCCAACATTCATTTTTAATTTAAAACTTTCATTTCCAAATTCTCTCCCTTCCTCCTCCCCAACTACCTCATTGAGAAGGCTAGTAGTTCCACAGTAAATATTTTCATATGAACAAATATTTATGAAGCCCTTACTAAAACAAACAAAAAAGATAGTCCTTTCCTTCAGGAAGCTTACATTCTAATAAGGGAAAACAACCCATTAGAGAGCTGAAAAGGTTTGTGGAGGAGGAGAAAGTACAGAATTTTCTGTGGGGATTAGTCAGCATTGCAGATTTCAGGGAAATGGTAGTTTTGTGGAATGATTTCTAGGTCCATAGATCATAAGACCAGAGATAAAGATCTGAATGTAACTCTCAATTTATCTAGTCCAATCCCCTAGTTTTATAGAGAGGAAACTGAGTTCCAGAGACTTGATTAAAATTACCCAGGTAGTATTAGAAGCAATAGTTGAACCCAGATATTCTGAGTTATTATCTCATGAGACAATGTCAACTACATTTAGACCTTGGAACACAAATTCTGTTTATCCTCACATGAGTTTTAATAAAGTCAAGGTCAGGTGCAAAGGAGAACTTGGAGAAGTTTGTTTCCAGTCTTTTCTAATTATTCTCCCATCTCTCACATTTTCTAATTCTCTCCCTTCTTCCTCCTTGTCAGATTCATATTGAAGTCACTTGTGATACCAATGATTGTCTTTGAAAATATGAAGGACCACCATCACCACCACTAGAACAGTGTAAGATCTGTTAGTCATTATTCTGCTTGAATATCACTCAATCAACTCCTCTCCCAGGAATCCAATGGCTTAAACAACATGAACCAACTTGGTGCTTTTCATAGATAATTTTAATGGAGATTACTGATGAATATGAGCAACATAGTTCCACTGTCTCTTTTTCCACTTGCTTCAATAGAATTCTATGAGCTTTGAACTTGGCTTCTACTGACAGCTGCAGCTATTCATTGTTGATTTATTAATGAAACACTGATTTCCATTTGCAACGACAATTACTAATGTATCAGTTATTAAGTGATAGGTGGAGAGTTTAAGCTGGTGGAGTTATTAAGTTGTTTGGAGTCTAGTCAATACAGCTGGCAATGCTGCTATGCCTTACCTAATATTGGGAGCGAGAGGGGAGAAATTAGGCTAAGACTGACAAGAAAATGCCATGATTTTCAAAATGAGTTCACTCCCTCTGAAACTGAAGTCCTGCCCTCATCATCTCTTTCATAACTATGTAATTGGGGTCCTAGCCAAGATGATCCTGGAGGGCTGCATTGGATCTCTTTAAGCTGTAAAGCCCTAGTTGTAATAATTTTTTTTTATCAAGTTCCTTTCCAGGGAACTAGATGGCCCAGTAGATAGAGCACTGAGTCTAGAATTAGGAAGATGATGCTTACTACCTATATGACCCAGGACTTACTCTTGGTGTGCCTCAGTTTCCTCAACCATAAAGTGGGAAGAATAATAATAGCATCTACCTCCTTGGGTTATTTTGAGGGCTAAATAAGATAGCATTTGTAAAGTAGTTAGCACAATAGTAGGAACTTCATAAATGCTTGCTCCTTTCTTCTCCCACCATATTATTTTTGTTATTGCTGTAATGGACCTGCAGTCAGGAATATTCCTCTTTCTGTGCTCAGTTCTGGTCTCAGACACTTACTAATTTTGTGACCCTGGGCAAGTCACTTAACCCTGTTTGCCTCGGTTGCTTCATTCATAAATGAACTGGAGAAGGAAATGGTAAACCATTCCAATATCTTTGCCAAGAAAACCTCAAATGGAGTCATGAAGAGTACAGATAATGTCTCTGCCCATTATCTATACTGATATCTGATTCCCTTTGGCTAAGTTTTGCTCATATCTCATCATAGTGATCCTCACCTCCAGTGCATGTAATTATCCTGTCCTATCCACTTTCCTGTTGTCAGTGGGCTCACTTTGGCCGCCTGCCTTTTTTTTTTTATATTCCTTACAAAGGTTTTATGGCCCCCTTAAGCTACCTCTTCCAGGTAGGGGTGAATATTGTCATTGATCTAGTTTATACTAGCTCAACTTTTATCATTCTGAGCAGAGAAAAATATGCAAAAGCATATTGAAAGAAGAATTATATGAATTTAAATGCTGATAGTGAAGGTGGTAATGATAAAAGGCCTTGTATGAGGAACAAAAACATTGGATGTGTCATCAACAGAGCCAGGTTCAAGTCTTGGATCTAATATTTCGAGTTATGTACTCTTGAGTAAATCAATGAATGTATCTGAGGCTTAGTTTTCTTATCTGTAAAATTAAGATGATGATACCTAGGCTACTTACCATTGACTGAATGGCTTTGGAAATCATAAAACATTACATTAATGTGAGGAATTACTATTATTATTATTATTATTATCACTATTGTGAGTGAAAGCAATGTTGAAATAGAAGTAGCAAAGGATTTTGAGTCAAAAGATCTATTTTCAAATGCCAGTGATAATACTCTTAGTGTGAATGAGTTTTCTGAGTTTGTTTCCTCATCTCTATTGTAAAGTATAAATATATCTACTTCCTTTGGAGAGTATCTGGATTTGATTTATGTTGATTTTCGGTGAATATCTTTGATTTAATCAGTCCAGGAAACCCTAACTATGGAAATTTCCTCCACTGATTCAGATTACTAACACCCATCTGAGTAACTAGGTGCTACAGTGGATAGAGTAATCGGCCTGTAGTCCTAGCTATGTCATACTGGGCAAGTCACTGAATCCTGTTTACCTTGGTTTCTTCATTCATAAATGAACTGGAGAAGGAAATGGTGAAACCACTCCAATATCTTTGCCAAGAAAACCTCAAATGGGGTCATAAAGAGTCAGATATGACTGAATAACAACTCATCTTTAATTCATAATCTTATAAAATTTGTTTATAAGCATTTATAAACATGTACCCATGATTACACAATCAATGTATGTCTGAAGCAAGACTAGACCTGACTCCAAGCCCAGCACTCTCTCCATTATTTTAAGACCTTTTGCAGGTTTATCGTGTGATTCAATGAACTGAAAATATTTTAACTTTCTAATCAGCCATTGAGAGAAATGCTTGTTTCTCTCAAATTGATATCCATTTATTGTTGGGGAGATCTGGATTTTTCCCTTCTGTTTTTCAAAATCAATTCCTATTGACTATTCAGACAGCATTTGAAATTAAGGCTAATAGTGAGCTGAAATTTTGGAAGAAACTAGGACAACTTAGATCTGATTAAAATGTAAAGAAATTCTAGTTTAGGTAAATTGATGATTCCAGCCCCTTCTGTTTTAGTCAGACAGATTTAGAAGTGGAATCTCCCTTTTGTCTAGATTATACAGGTGGGATCTCTTTGTCTGAGACAGAGTGATCAGACTCACATACTCTCATTATAATATTCATTCTCTCATTATTTGTGTTTTTTAAGGTTTTAAATTTATTTTTATTAAAGATATTATTTGAGTTTTACAATTTTCCCCCAATCTTGCTTCCCCCCCCCACAGAAAGCACTCTGTCAGTCTTTACTTTGTTTCCATGTTGTACCTTGATCCAAATTGGGTGTGATAAGAGAGAAATCTAATCCTTAAAGAGAAGAGAAGTCTAAGAGGTAACAAGATCAGACAATAAGACTCTCATTACTTGTTAACCAATCAGTTGACTTCTACTCTCAGGGATGCTCATTCTTCTGAGTGGGTTCCATGAGGAATCTTTTGACCTTTGAGAGTGTCACAACTTTTTGTTATTAATTATCATTAGTAATAATTATCAAAATGATTAATTACTTAGAAACTATATTTCTCAACCTTTTTATATATTATACTATAATAATAATAAAAGATAATTTTCATATACACTTAAAGGTTTACAAAATATTTTGTTTGTAAATTCTTACTTGATTGGTGTCATATAACCCATTTATTCAGATAAGGAAATGGAGACTCAGAGAATTCCCACAAGACAAGATCAGAGGTGGTCTTGTAAAAATGGGATCCAAATTCAGTCCCTTCTGACTCTAGGTCTCTTTCTACTACATCATGCAGTGAAGGTGATGATCATAGCGATGATGATGATTATGATAGTGGTGATAGTATATGTTTATATATTTTTGTAGAGAACATAAATTCTCTCTCTCTCACCATATTATTTTGACCAAAGTAGATTTTCTCAATACCAATTCTTCTCTAACTAAATCTATTAGATATAATGCCTGTCCTATTTCTATTTTCCCCTTGATTTTCTTTTATTTATAGAGAGCACATTACCTAGGAGAGCTAAGGTCATGATGAGCAACAGTTTATGGTTCTTTGGGTGTAATAAATACTTTTTCCTGTTATAAAACAAATACTCTCAAGTGTAAATTAGCCTTCAGGCTCTTATTCTCTGAATGTGAACAGGTCACAGACTCTAATGTATGTGCTCATGAGAGAGGAAGGACATATATTACCTAAAAGGACTTTCTCTGCCCCCTTTCACCCAAAAAGGCTTAGCTATGTCTAGCCATCTAATTTGCATAGGTCAATAAGTATGGCTGTCCAAATCTCCCCAAAGATCATCAATCTCATAAAAAAAGCAGCATTTGAATTAATAAATTCCAAGATCAGCCCTCTTTACTATGCTACTATGACTATAACAATGAAAAAAAAAAAGGATGAAAGATTAAGAAAACAAGGCAGAGGGCAACTAAATGGCACAGTGGATAGAGCACCAGCCCTGGAGTCAGGAGGACCTGAGTTCAAATCCAGCTTCACACACTTAATAATTACCTGTGTAACCTCCGTCAGGTCACTTAACCTCATTGCCTTGCAAAAACCAAAAAAAAGACAAAAGAAAACCAGGCAGAATGAAAACATTTTAAATCTTTTCCACAGGGATACTACCTAGGATCATAGTAGGAATGACCTAGTCCAACTCCCTCCCATTCAGATTTTTGAATATTTTCCCTTCCTTCACATAATTGACAAACTGGCATTCCTAAAACACAGATCCAACCATAACATTCTTCTACAGTGAAATTTTTAATGCCTCCCTATCTATGCCTGGATCAATTTTAGCACGGCATTCAAACCTCTTCACTGATAAGAATCCTATCTGTTTCATTCAAGACTCATTTCATAATATTCCCTTTTACAAACTCTTGATTCCATTCACACTGACCTACCAGATGTTTCCATACAAGACATTCCATTTTCTATCACAGTGTGTGTCTTTGCCCAAATGGTCCCCTGTGTTAGAAATGTACACCCTCCTTACCTTCACCCCATAAAATCCCCAACTTAGATCAAAGCCCAGTTCAGGTACCACCTCTTACTTTTCTTGGTCTCTCCAGTTATCAACACTTTCTTCCTTTGAAAATTACTTTGTTGTACTTTGCATATATCTTTTTGTTTAGTTATTTCATGCACATGATGAATCCTCCCATAAAGAAATGAGCACCTCAAAAGATTGTTTTTCTTTCTTTTTTTAACTTTATCCCCAGAATCTAGCACAGTTTGCATATATATCACAGATACTTAAATAAATGATTGTTGAGTTGAATTTTCCAAGGTCACTAGAGGTTGTAAATAGCAGATAATATAATCATAAGAAGAATATGCATTTCCATTACTGATCAACTCTATCTAATTCTTTTATATGGAATGATTATATATCTTAAAGAAGATTGAGTGACCTTTAATCCTACAGTTTGTAAGGAACTTGACTAGATAATGGTTAGTATATTGGTGCTTGAATGACAACCCCTATATTCTAGTCTCTGTTCTTTTCAATCAAAATTAATTCTTTTGTGGTCCCTCTCATTACTTTTTCCCCCCTTAAATAGTTGTCACTTAATGGGGAATTGTAAGAAATTGTTAATTTCTAAATTGTTTCAAAAACTTTGAGACTGAGGGGCAATGACTCATGATAATTGAAGACTTGGACTTAGTGCCAGGAAGACCTACCTCTGATCAGTACTGATAGTGGGAGCTTAGGCAATCACTTAATCGCTCAAGGATATAGGCAGTTCCCTGAGATTATAAATTATAGAGAAGATATGGTTAAGTTTAGTTAAGGGAGTTTATTCATTCAAAAGTTCATTATACCAATGCAGCCATTAGTCTAGCCTTTATCTAGCCTTTAGACCAACTTTCTAAATCAATATCTCCATTATGGGATCTCCATTATGATTTAGTGTTCTCCTTTTCTATTTGACTTTTGCATCACTGAACTAATATTTCATGGTGGTGAAAACAATGAATTTGCAGTCAAGAGATTTGGGATTAAATCTGTAAAATGGAAATAACTATACTTGCACCATTTTATGTAATTATTATGAACAAAGTATTTTTTCACTTAATAGTATTTTATTTTTTCCAAATATATGTAATAATTATTTTCATTTTTTCTTTTGCAAGGCAATGAGATTAACTCAAGGTCACACAGCCAGGGAATTATTAAGTGTTTGAGGACCAACTTGAACTCAGGTATTCCTGACTCCAGGGCTGGTGCTCTATCCACTGCACCACCTAGCTACCCCTTAAAGATTCTTTTTTTTTTTTAGGTTTTTGCAAGGCAATGGGGCTAAATGACTTGCCCAAGGCCACACAGCTAGGTAATTATTAAGTGTCTGAGGCCAGATATGAACTCAAGTACTGACTCCAGGGCTGCCACTCTCTCCACTGCGTCACCTAGCTACCCCTTAAACATTCTTTTTGATAATATTTTGAGTTCCCAATTTTTTTTCTTCTCCTCTCCCTTTTCTCCCCTCCCCGAGATATATTGCAAGCAATCTGATATAGGCTATAAAATCATATTAATCACATTTCTATATTAGGCATGTTGTGATAGAAGTATCAGAACAAACAGGAAACACCATGAAAAAGGAAAAAATGGAAAACAAAAAAGTGAAAATAGCATGCTTCAGTATGCATTCAGTTCTTTCTCAGGATGTGGATGGCATTTTCCATCATAAGTCCTTTGAATGAGTCATTTTAATGCTGAGAATAGCTGTCTGTCATGGTTGATCATCACACAATATTGCCATTACTGTGTACAATGTTCTCACTTCATTCAGCATTTGTCCAGTTCATATAAATCTTTCCAGATTTTTCTGAAATCTGTCTGCTCATCATGTCTAATAGAACAATAGTATTTAGTTACATTCATATACTACTTCTATACTACTTCTTCAGCCAGTTCTCCAATTGATAGGCATCCTCTCAGTTTTCAATTCTTTGCCACACAAAAAAGTGTTGCTATAAATATTTTTGTAAGTATGGGTTCCTGTCTCCTTTTTATGACATCTTTGGGTTACAGACCTAGTAGTGGTATTGCTGAATCAAAGGGCATACACAGTTTTTTAGCCTTTTGGGCATTGTTCCAAATTGCTTTCCAGAATGATTGTATCAATAAAATGCATCAGTGTTTTAACTTCCCTTCATTTTCTCCAACACTTATCCTTTTTTAGTCATAATTAGCTATATTTAGTCATATTATAGATGTGAGAGGATATCTCAGAGTTGTTTTAATTTACAATTCTCCAATCAAAAGTAATCTACAGCATTTTTATATGACTATAGATATCTTTAATTTCTTCATCTGAAAACTATTCATATCCTTTAACCATTTCTCAATTGGGAATGACTTGTTTTATAAATTTGACTTCATTCTCTATATATTTTAGAAATGGAGCCTTTATCAGAAACACTGGCTGTAAAAATTGTTCCCCAGATTTTTGTTTTCCATTGGTTTTGCTTTTGCAAAAACTTTTAAATTTAATGTCGTCAAAATTATCCTTTTTACATTTCATAATGCTCTCTCTCTCTTGTTTGGTCATAAATTGTTTTATTCTCCATAGATCTGACAGGCCAACTATTCCTTGCTCTCCTAATTTGCTTGTATCACCCTTTGTCTAATTCATGCACCCATTTTAATCTTATCTTGGTACTGTATATGGTGGGAGATGATGACCTATGCCTATTCTAATTTCCAGTTTCCCAAGCAGTTTTTGTCAAAAATAGTGACTTCTTATTCCAGAAGCTGGAGTCTTTGGATTTATCAAACAGTAGATTGCAATACTCATATACCACTGTGTCTTGTGTACCTAAACTATTCCTGATACACTGATCTACCACTCTATTTCTTAACCAATACCAAATAGTTTTAATGACTGCCATTTAATGATAGTTTTAAATCTGGTAGTTAGGTTACCTTCCTTACTTTATAAGCTATAAGGTGCTGTTTAATGATGTATTAGGGGCAGCTGGGTGACCCAGTGGCTATAGAACTGGTAATAGAGTCAGGAAGACTCTATTCAAATAGGACCCCAGATAGTATATGACTCTGGACAAGTCATTTAACCTTTCTCTCCTTTAATCTCCTCAATTCTAAAATAATAATAACAGCACCTACCTCCTAAAGTTTAGGAATTATCCTACACTTGTGAATATCAAATGAGATAATAAATGTAAAGGGCTTGGCTTATACCAAGGTACAAATAAAGTACTATATAAATGTTAGCTTTTGTTATTGCTGTTGTTGTTTTGTGTGGGTGACCTGCTGCTCCAATTTAGTAGATCTATGTGAAGAATTTTGTCTTCCCCTTTTCAGTTTCAGAGTAAAATTCCTTTCATCAGATTCACAAATATCCACAAAGTCAATATTTTAATGACATTTATAGGTTTACTTATATGAGAAATACTTTTCATACATATTTTTATTGACAAATTACATTTGTTAAATGCATTCCTGTCCAGGAACCCATAAATACTATATAATAACATAGGATTATGACTCTAGGATTGGGAGGAACCTTGGATGTCAGTCAGTCAAATTTTCATTTTACAGATAAGGAATCTGAAGTTCAGAGAGATTAAGTGACTTACGCAAAGTTACTTGGTTAAGTCACAGGAGGGAACCCAGGTCCTCTGATGCCAGGGCTAGGCTCTTTTTCCATTGCTCCTCTAGGAGTCCAGATCCTACAGATTCCATTTAATTAACCAGTTGTTCATTTGCAAATACTCCAATACACATCAAAGAGTGCCTATATCATTCAGACTATATAATGCATATCTGAGATGATGTCACCTATTCCTGCTGGAGTATAATACAGTCAAATCTGAATTATATGTGCTAATGAGTGAAGACAAACTTGAAGAACCATTAAGCCTTGTATAATATTATGCACACTGTATGAGCTAAATAGATACTTGTTGGATGAGTAAGTTACATTAATATATAATGCCCAAACCTTTTATCTGCTAGTTTCACTTTTTTTGATCCTCATTTTCTGGTTGAAATGATAATGAACAATAAAGGAGCCATAAGTATAAGGAAAGAGAAGAGACAAAGAACATGACAAATCAATCGATGACTAATTAATTCCTGAATAATTTAGTTGATTGTAATTAAGAAAATTACATGTAGTTTTTCTAATTCCAAGTTTACAATATCACATTAAGCTCCCACAGAAAGGATCAGTACAATTCCTGCTCTGCTTTAGAAAAACATATGTATCATTACCTTCCCTTTAGCATCAGTATGATGTCTGACATGGGCAGCTAGGTGGCACAAATCTTAGTTAAGAAAACCTGAGTTCAAATCTAACCTCAGACACTAACGGTGTGACTGTGTAAGCAAGTTGCTTAATACTGTTTGCCTCAGTTTCCTCATCTATAAAATGAGACAGAGAAGGAAATGACAGACCACTTCTCTATCTCTACCAAGAAATCACCAAATGATATCAAGAAGAGTTGGACACTACTGAAACAACTGAACAATAATGATGTCCAGGTCTTAGTAGGCAAAATGTTTTTATTAAACTGAATTTAGCATGATTGGATCTTAGAGCATACCAGTAGTTGCAGTATCTGTCATGTTAGTTGTTTTTAATCCAGAATCTATTTCTTTTAATATCTCATTATCTTCCCCAAAAAAACCAATAGTGATTTTTTTTGTTGTTGCAGTTTTGAGAATTTAGATCAAAGATCAAAGAAAGTTAGTTTTAAAATAGGCTTTAAAAATTATCTAGTCCCCCAGTGGCATTTTTCCAGATGAAGAGGTTTATTTCTGGGAGCTTCTCAGTTCTAATATTTTATGATTAGAACAAGCCACCTCTTTTTAAAGTCCTTGGAGGAGATGAACTCTAATGAATTTATAAAAATTATCAGAGTTGAAATTTGAACACAGATCCTCTGACTCCAGAACCAATGTTCTTTTCATTGTTTCATACTGCCCCTGAAGCCTAAATTCTAAACTCAGATACCAATAGAAAGGGAGCAGAGAAATGAAATGACTAGTTTAACATTGTACGACATGTTAGTCTTAGAACTGAGGCCAGAAGTCAAGTCTCCTCCTCTTCTCAGCATAATTACTATGACGCATGACCACTTTTTAAAATCATAATAGAAACTTGAATAACTATTAGCTATGGGTTCTGAAGACAGCATAAATCCCATCTTTTACTGTTTTATCAGTTATCCTTAATTATGCTGCCTACAACTTATGTAAAGTTGGATGGAAGGTAAGTCTAGACAAACTGGAAATTATTTAGGGTTTTTGAAAAACAAAATTTGTTTAACTTGCAGTTATTTTGGAAATGATACGTGTGTGTGTGTGTATATATATATATATATATATATATATATATATATATATATATAGTCTGTTGGTAAGAGATATATTATGCATCATCCAAATTGATTGAATATCTACTAATTAGCTCTTGTTTTTCAATTCCAATTGTGCAGACCTGGCCACTGGAACAATGACCAAGAGTCATTTGGTTTTATGAATTGGAATCATCCTTCCAGTCTAGAAGAGATGGGTCTGTTGTCCAGGTCTTGATCATTATGGCAACAGAGACACCCTACCCTCAACCCTAATGACTTAATGGAGAATTTAGGAGAGGAAACTTGGCAAAACTGGAAGGGATAACTAACCATGGAAAGAAGGATGTCTACAAATAAGGTAAGTTCTACAGAGAGTCCTCTCAAAATTCCTAATATTATCAATTGCCATCCAAAGAAATACAGCTAGAAAGACTGCCCCCCTCAAATATGAAGTGTCACAAAAGTCTTAGCTCAGTTTTACAACATGAAGGCATGTAATTGCTAAAACTTAAAACTACCCTAAGACTTTTGGGACATTTTATATATATATATATATATATATATATATATATATATATATGTATGTATGTATATATATGCATATATATATATACATACATATATATATATATATATATATATATATATATATATATATATTTCTTCTGTTAATATAGAAAGCAGGTTTCCTTTACCAAGTATTATACCTTCTGTCCAAGTGACAAGATATACCTGGTTTACTTGTCATTCATCATTCATCTGGTATTTATATGAAAAGATGGAAAATACACTGGTATGAATTCAGAGGACCTGGATTACTCTCATTTACTTCTGTATGATCCTGGGTCATTTTATTGAGCCTGACTTCCTTGCCTTTAAAATGATACATATGGACTAGATGACTTCTTAGTCCTCTTCAAGCTCCCTTTCTGTTAAAGCTGAGGCAGCTGGTGGCTCAGATGGTAAAGCACTTCCTGGAGTCAGGGAGACCTGAGTTTAAATCTAGCCTCAGAGATTACCTAGCAGTGTGACCCTGGGCAAGTCACTTAACTTCTGATTGCCTAATAAAGGAATCCACTGGAGAACAATAAAGGAAATCATTTCAGTATCTTTATCAAAATAATCCTTAGGACAGTCTGTCCATGGGACATGACTGATAGACTGAACAGCAATGAATCTAAGAAATTAGTGTTTATAATTTTCTAATAAAGTTTTTTTCTTATTGCTCCTTTGTGTATGGTTATTAACCATATGGTTCTTGCCTACAAGAGCAATGAAACAAAAATATAAGGGAGAGAGAGAAGGGTATGATTGTGACAGAAACAAAGAGAAGTTTATGCTTTCATTTGTGTATCTCTGTGTGTTCATGTGTAGGTGTTCTGATTAAAAGGAAAAAAACCTAACTTTTTATTAATGCCTTTTGCCTTTACACTAACATTATTTCTTCAATATCTTCAATGCTTCCTCTTCTCTCATACCACCACCACCACCACCACCACCACCAATGAAGTATTCCTATTAACAAAGGTTGTACAGTTAAGGAAAATGTCATCTGAATAATATTATGTACCCATAATACTCTATTTCTCTGCTGAAAGGAATGGCCTCTTTTTGTAATTTGTTCTTTTTAGTTTTATTTTTATTTTACATTCACCAAATTTACATTTGCATGTATATCAACCAATCAATCAACATTTATTATCTGCTATTTGCCACACACTAAACAAAGCACTGTATAATATACATTATCTTACTCTACTCATTTTGTTTCATGACATCAATTCATAAGAATCTTCCTCATGTTTTATTTTTTCTGAAGATAATACCTGATCTTCCAAATCTTAGTCTATTTCATCTGTCACCCCATTATTTCATGAGTTGCATAACATTGTTTATATTGTTATTCTTTTTTAAAATACTGGGTTATCCTTAGACAAATGAACAGTAGTAAATATCTTTGTATTCATAATTTCATCTTGTTTCTACCTTTCAGGATCATAAAATTAAAATTGATTATGAAGAAATGCATTATATTATGCACAAAAGCTTCATTGGAAATAAATTCTCTTTATTTTCTTTTAAAACTCGGCATTTTGATCTTATGATTCTACTTTATGAAATAATTACCTAATATGTGAAATAATTATTTTTGGTAATTATATGTAATTCCTTGAGGATATATGAAAGGGGACATTTGATGTACCATGAACTTTTTATCATCCTTATCATTCAGACATTTATTCAAGATGGCATTGTGGACTTGGATTCAGGAAGACCTGGGTTCAAATTCCCCAACAGATACTTATTAGCTTTATGAACTTGTTCAGATTGCTTAGTCTCTCCACTTTTCTTTTCTCAGTTGTCAAATGTTGATAAGTGGAGTATGTATTTCACAGTGCCTTCTCTTTGAGATAATTTATCCTGAATATATTTTGTAAATTATTTTCATGTTGTCTCCCCTATTAGATTGTAAGTTCCTTGAGGGAAGGGGTTGTTTTTGTCTGTTTGTATCTCCAAGTACCTTGATCAGCACATAGTAAGAGTTTATATGATAGGCTTTGGTGAGGAACAAGTAAAATAATCTAAGTGTTTTGAAAACCTTTAAGTGCTCTGTAGTTATTTATTGTTATGATTAGCAAACTATCAGGATATGCAAGAGTTTGTGCTGACCCTGTGTCCTGAGGACACAAAACCCAAACCAAAAAAGCACAAACCAATTTTCACTTTTAAGAAGCTTATATTCTACCTCAAATGTTATTCTAAAACTAAAGTTGGTAGTGCAAATCCCTAGGGATAATTTTTTTGTGCCTGCCTAACTTTCTTCTCTTACAGTATTTGCAGATTTAAGTCTCTACTATCAAATGAACCCTATTTTCCTACCCAACTGACTATACCTTTTCTCATGACACTTGAACAAGTTGGGTAAAAATCAGTAATCTTACTATGAATTCTGACATAGAGGAACCATATAATCTTGTCACTTCTGATGAAAAATAGATGTTATAACCCATGAGCCTTTTGTCAGCCCCTCAGTAAGGATAATGCTATCCTGTCTCATTTTTGTCCCCAAACTTCTTGGAGATTTTGCATAATTACATGTTTCTCCATTTGACTGATTTGATTGCCAAGAGGAGTTTTCTAATTGCTCACTAACATAAAAATATCAAAAACCTGGACACTAGCACATTATTGTCCAAGCAATAAAAGCATCTTTACAAAAGTCATCTGGCTCTCATCAGTGGGGATAATTTGTCCAGCTGTTACCTGCTAGTTAATCATAGCCTGAGTCAGAGAAGTGTTTGAGATGAAGTCAATGACACTGAGTTCTCCAGGCAGTCATTAAAATGACCAGTGAGGCTGCCTGGCGATTCATTACTGTTATTAGTAACTGTGCTTTCTAGCTATGCCTTGAGGGTTCTTATATCATGGGAAATAATGTGTTCATTAAGAAATGAAATGCTGAAGCATGTTCAGTCTCTGGGCTGAATGAGTTTTTGAAAACAATATGTAAAACACAAGACATGAGACTTTCTAAAAAATATACATTTGTTATATTAAAAGATATAATGATCTGACAGCCTTAAGCATAATAAAAATAAGCCTATTTTTATTGACAGCCTATAGGTCAGAGTAGGGTTATGTTATGACTTTAAGAGTCTAATGTAAAGTAATAAAAATCCCTGAGAGATGGTCAATTTTCTAAATTTCTTTGCCTGAGTCCCTTATTTCATTATGTTTATCTTCATGTCCTGTTTTAAAGATTTAATTTTCTTTGCATAATTGTTATCTGTGCCTTCGTCCAAATCACTCTTTAAAATGTTTAACAGAATAGAACCAAGGACAGAGTCTTGTCTTACTACCTAAAGATCTCTCTCCAGGTTTACATTGATCCATAGGTATCACTAGCCTTTAGGTCTGACCTACATCCTTAAACTAATCATTCCCTTCTCCTCCCTCTCACCAACCCCACTCATTTTCTCCCTCTGAAAGTGTTCTATTTTCCTATAAAAAGGTCAAACCTGCCTTTATCATCTTGCATTGATAAGTCAAAACACTGAATAAGAAACCCAGGCTGAGGTAAAAATCTCAGAGTATGAAAGTTGTAGAACCAAGTGATTTGAGGTTACCCTGCCCTGCCCTGAAGCTTAGCCTTCTTCAAGAAACTTCAGAATTTAAAATAGACATCTTTGTTGCAGATGAAAAAAAAGGGTCCTTGATTTGAAGGTGCATGTTAAAGTTCTTGGCCAAAGCCTTTTATTTAGAATAATGGCTATGGCACTTCTTTAGCATGTTAAAGCACATTAAGGTTCATGATATGAGCTTTCAGATTTTGGGTTGAAATGCTTCAGGGCAACAGAATCCTGGACTCTCCCAAATAGTATTCATAAAAGACAGACTGTAGTTTTAGCAACAAATTTCAGAAACTCCAAAGGTTTAGGAAAAGAAGTTAGAAAAGGAAAAACTGAATTTAAGCAAATCTTGCTAGCTGAAAGCAAATGGAAGAATCCATCTGTGCAAATTGTCTTTTAATTGTTTTTCAAAACTTTTTTTTTAATTTTTAGAGGCAGTCAGTCTTAATGACTTACCCAGGATCACATAACTGATTAACTTCTGAGATCACATTTGAATCATGGTCCTTCTGACTCCAGGATTGGTGCTTGATCCACCATGTCACCTAACTTCTTTGTCAAAACTCCTTAAAACTCCTTTCTAAAATGTGATATTTGAATAAAAACCTTAGACCCATGGAAAGTGGAAGAGAAAGACTTGATCTTTATTCTTACAGCTATAGTAATAAACAAGAGAGGTTCTTAACCTGAGATGCATGAATTGGTTTTTTTAATTATTAACCATTTCAATAGAATTGGTTTCTTTTGCAATTCTATATATAATCTTTCATGGATTTAAAAAGATTTTTTTTTATTTTGAACATATTAGCTTATATGATCCCTACTACTGAGGAAGATGCAGATAGTAGATCACTATCTTCAGCTCTAGTGCCTTGGGTTCCCCTCATCCCCTGGGGCCCCGTGCCTTAGAAGATTTTCTTAAGAAATGGTCATGAATTTTGTTTTGTTTTCAAAAGTATCTTGGAACCAGCTCCAATGTATATGAAAAGGGAAAACATTACAAATTAGGGCTTGATTTATTCTTTTGCTGATGGTAAGATGCTGATGATTGAGATTTAAGAAAGTGATGGAGAAAATGTTATGTTGCAGACTGAACTTAAAAGTGTGTTCTGTGCTTTCTCTTTCTCTCACATATACATACACACACACTCACACACACACACACACATGTATGTGTTTTCTGGAGAGCTGATAGTTAAACTGAAATTTATTTTGTACCTAAGATTTCATTGATGTGACAGGCTTCACTCTTTGTAATATAGATCAGCAAAGCCTATAAATCATATTCTTAGGTAGCTGCCAGGGACACTAAGAAGTAAAGTAACTTAACTATAGTTCCACAGTTTACACACACACATATAGGTATACACACATTTGAGGTAGAACTTGAACCTAAGACTTTCTGATACCAAGTCCAGCATTCTTCTCAGTGAACCAGACTTATTCTATCTAATAAAATAATAAGCCTAAATTTGATAATTATATTTTCACTTTCCTTGGGAACAGATACTGAATCTGGCACTTAATGTTTGTATTAAGCCCTCTGAATGAGGCAGTCTACTTTGGAAGGTTACCATTCAAATGATGTATATGCACTGACTTTATTTACTAAGAAAGCAGTCAGAATATAAGACCAAGCAGTTTCTAGATGGACTTGGAATAACAGACTATCTTTGTTAATTAAATTTGATATTATTGATAATCCTCTCAGTGACTTTCACATAATCTCAGAGTTGGAATGGATATTAGAAGTCATCTAGTCCAACCTAAACATGATAATTCCTTCAGCAACATTCCCTGCATTCAATAACATGATCCAGTCTTTGTTTGAAGACCTGCATTGAAGTAGAACTTTCAACCACTCAAAGTAGGACATTCCACTATGGAATAGCCCTCATAATAAGGAAACATTTTCTTGCCACTCTTCCCTCTACAACAAGATAGGCCATAGTTTATTCTTTTTCCACAAAATGACTCTTCAAGTACTAAAGACAAATTTCTCCTTATTACCCTCTTCTCCAAGTTAAATAGCCTTATTTCTGTCATGATTTTTGAAATGTCATGGCCTTGAGGCCTTTCACCATCCTGGTTGCTTTCCTTTGTATTTTCTTCAGTTTGTTTTCTTCCTAGGATATCATATTCAAATCAACTTAATATTGGTCCAGAACCATGATAATTGCTATAGATATAAATGCAGCAAAGAGAAACAAAGTCTCTGCTCTCAAGAACACATTTTTTTAATTTAATTTTTTTTATTTCCAGTTCCAAATTCTCTTCTCTCTAGCTCCTTCCCACCTTTTGAGAAGGCAAGTAATACATTCTTATACAGATAAAGTTACATAAAACATTTCCACATAAACCATGCTTACCAAAAATACACCAAAAAATGAAAAAATAAGCTTCAATCTGCACTCATAATCTGTCAGTCAGTTCATTTTCTGGAAGTTAATAGCACTTTTCACCATGAGTTCTTTGGAATTGTTATTGATCACTGCATTGATCAGAGTAGCTGTCTTTCTCTACCACTTATTGTTACAATATTTCTGGTACCATGTACAATGTTCTAGTTCTACTCACTTCAATTTGTATCAGTTCATGTAACTCTTCTCAGGATTTTCTGAAACCATCCCTTTCTTCATTTCCTACAGCACAAAAGTATCCCATCAAATTCATATGCCACAACTTGTTCAGCCATTCCCCTATTGAAATTCCCTTAGTTTCCAATTCTTTAATTCTCTGCCACAACAAAAGAGCTGCTATAAATATTTTTGTACATGTGTCATTTTCCTTTTTCTTTGATCTCTTTGCAATATAGACCTAATAGTGGGAATTGGTAGGTGAAAGGATATGAACAATTTGATACCCCTTTGAGCATATTTCCAAATTGTTCTCCAGAATGGTTTAACTAGTTGCCAGAATCTCACATCCTATGGGAGAAGCAATGCATAAAAAGGAGAAAAGAAGTGGGGATGGGTGAGGGAAAGGACACACTACTTGATTAGGGGCATTGTAGCAAAATCCAGAGAATCAGAAGAAGTAAGAAGAGAAATGCAGGATGGTCCTCTTAGTCCCTTCCTCAAAATACAAGTTTCTGGAGGAACTCATCAATGGAAGAAGAGACCAAAAATGTTGAGGGATGTTCTAGGAAAAGAAGGCAGCTGAGGTATGGTAGTGAATCCAAAGGGTCAGAAATAGGAAGAGGAAGAGAGATAAAATTGTTCAGAATTGATTATTTTACCTTGCTTTTAAAATCTGATCATGGAAAAAATTCAGAAAAACATACACATCAATTCAATGAATATTTATTCACTACCTACTTATGTGCAAAGTGCTTTGCTAGGTGTTAGAGATGTAGACAAAAACAAAACAGACCATGCACCAAAGAGCTTATAGCTTATAAAACATATACACAGATAAATGTATATATGAAAAAATAAACACAATTTAGTTTTTTAGTGAAAGTATTAAGAACTGGAGGTATGAAGAAGGAAATATATTGGAGGTGGTCCTTGAGCTGATTCTGGAAGGGAGCAAAGGATTCCAAGATAAGGAGATGAGAAGGGAAATCATTCCAAACTTGAGGAAAAGCCTTTACAAAGGCTCATATGTCTGAAGAGAGAATATATGAAGAACAGCAAGAAAGACAGTTTAGCTGGAGTAGAGAGTTCATGAGGGGGAATGATATGAAATTTGTCTGGAAAAATTACCAATAACTAATATTTATACAGTACTTTAAGATTTTGAAAATGCTTTCTTTCAGTGTTATCTCATTTGATCCTCATAACAACCCTATGATATGTTTTGAGGAAAATGAGAGATAAGTGGTTTGTCCAGAGTCACATAGCTAGTAAGTGAAATAGGATTGAAACTCATGTCTTCTTCTGTCTAAGTTAATCACTCTGTTCATGATGTCAAGTGGGCACCTTGGAGTGAACTTGTGAAAGGCTTATATATCAAACAAAAATGTTTGTATTTTATGTTAGAGAAAACAGCAAGACACTGACATTCCCTCACGGAGCTGTGATAGGGTCAGAGATGTGCTTTGACAATATCTATTTAGCAGTTGCATAGAGACTGGATTAGAGATAGGAAGAGATGAGAGGCAGAGGGAACAATTAGGAGGTTATTATGATTGAGCTGGTGAGAACTGATGAGGGTCTGAACTAGGGCAACTCAGGTTCCATTTATTCCTTAATGAAGCCCAAAATTGGACTAGTTTTTCTAGTTGTTTCACTACACTATTTACTCTTGTTGAGCTTGAAGTTCACTGAAATCCAAAGATCTTTTTCAAACTCTTGCCCATGCCTGCCCCTCCCCCGAGATGCAAATGTGAATCCATGTATAAAATATTTCCATTATTTTTTATTAAATCTCATCTTTTTAAAATGGTTTTTTTAAGGTTCTATTAAGGGCTCATTAGACCTTAATCTCAAGATATCTAAAGATATATGACATTAAATATTCTGCATTTTCTTCTTTGATTCTTTCTACACTCAACAAACTTTTCTAAGAGGGTCAAATGAGGGTGCAACTAGGTGGCTCTTGAGTCAGAAGGTCCTGAGTTCAAATTTGGCTTCAGATACTTAATAATTACCTAATTGTGTGACCTTGGGCAAGTCCCTTAACCCTATTGCCTTGTCAAAAAAAAGAGTAAATGGGGACCAGTGGCCATAGAACCAAGCTAGTGGTCTCTAAAAGTTTTTGATCATACACTCTTATAAGAAAAAATATTTTTGAGCATCCCTACTACCACATGAACATGTTTATACATTCATAAATTATATATTTTATTACCATCCAATGATTGATTATATGCCATAAAAAGAACTTACAAAGAAAATTAACTTTGAAACTTGCATAATATAACATTTTAAAAATTATGTTTTATTTATTAATAGAACAAAATCCTTTTAATTATCACAGTTATTATTACTAATGTAGTATTTAGTAATGGCAATGTACTGAATAAGTTTTATTATTTTTCACTTAATATTGTGATTTAGCTGTTTGGGAATGTGTTTATTTTAATAATTGATTTTATTTCAACAATTGATTTCAAATAGTTGTCATAGCTGAAAAAGATAACTTACAAAGATACATAAATCTAAGTTCAAGAAGTGAATTATTGGCTGCAAATACTAAATTATAAAGCTTCTTTATTAATCTCATAAGTCGATATTACAAAAATGTTTGTTGAAATTTGACAATAAATTTCCTTCTTTCTGTATCACAATGAGTTGTTTATACAGATTAATTGGGAGGGGCAGCTAGGTGGCACAGTGGATAGTACACTGACCCTGAGTCAAATCCAACCTCAGACACTTAATAATTGCCTAGCCTGTGTGACCTTGGGAAAGTCACTTAACCCCCTTGCCTTGCCAAAATAAAAAGTAATTGGGAGATATTACATTTTTAAAATTTTTAACAAATGGGTTCAAACTCTTTGGACTCTTAATTTGGAAGATTTTTAACCACATTAGAAAATTGTTTCTAAGTTTTTAGAATACACAGAGGAGAGTTTTTATAGGTTATACCCACAGAATTTTCAGCAACCTAGAAATATGTATCCAAAAGTAAGGGATAAGCAATAGCTATAGAGTGGTGGATAGAAAGGCAGTAAAATTGGGCAATTATGAGATCCTTAAGGATTGTAGAGAACAATTTTAGTTGACTAAGGAGTCAAGGACAAAAAACTGAGTGCCTGGAAGAATTGAAGGACTTTGAAAACAATAATTCTGAAGGGGGTGGGGAGAAGATTTTATAATAAGTACTTTAGATCACAACCCTTCTGGGCTTGCTAAACACCAGTAACTCATTTGATCTCATTGAAAATTGGGGGGAGGGGAAGTCCTTTTGAATCTTTTTCACCAACTACTATGCTGGAATACAGAGCAGGTCCCATGGGGGTTGGGGGTGAGAAGAGAAAAGTGTGCCACTCATAGCTACAAGACAACCTGGTAAGCAAGATATAGGTACTATGCTTATTTGTGAAGAGGGGTTTAAGGGTTCATCAATAGATGTTGTAGACTTGGATTGCAGTTGACCTTGAGTGGTCAACTTTAGGCATAGAAGGGGCCAGGTTTGGATTTTGCATAGTCAGAGGAGTGTGGAATGGGACATTTGTATGATAATGGGTAGAGTCCCAGAATCCACTGGGGTGGGATGTGCGGGATGTGACTTGTATTCTCCACTTCCACTTAGCTCCTCTGAGGTCATGCTGATGCAGAGAATTATGAATGTAGAAAATTTATAATCAGAAACAAGTTCTGAAATCATTAATGCTATTTAATCTTGTAAAGGGTGGAAGTCTCTTTGCTCTTGAGATGTAAATTAACTCCTATTGTTTTCACTGTCAGATGTAAAATTTGTATCCTGTCTCCTCATTCCCAACCCCAGCTTCAAACCTTCTACCTGGTTTTGGTCACCTAAGGGGGGAAGGGATTTTCCCTTTAGCCTTCAGTACCCATTGATGCTAGTGTGACAGGAAATGACATGTTGAATTTAGAGGTCACACATCTTGGGACATGAAGGACCAGTATGTAGCTTGCCCATTGGAGGACACCTGGGCCAGGTGCTAGACCACACCCCAAGTGCCACTCTTTGTCTAACCTATAGCAGAAGTATATTTAAGAAGCCCTGTCCCTTTTCTTCTTCTTCTTGGATCTACCTTCCACCCTGCAGGATAGTTTGATAGTTTTCTCTTTTTTTCCTTCCTGAGCCTTGTGCTGGCTCACCATGGGCCCCCCATGCCTCATAGCTGGGGCTGAGGGGGAGGGCATCACTCTCACTCAGACTTCAACCTGTCCTAAAGTGCCTGTTGTTTCTCTGGGAGGAGAATAGTTTACTTTGTAATAATTTATAATAAAATCCTGAGCAGTTTTAAAATCCCAGTGAGCACATGAATTCCTTCATCTTTCCTCAATTTTCATCTTTAATTGGCAACCCCAAATCCCATTGCCAACAATGCCATAACTCACCTGAGGCTTATAGCATCCACTTCTGAGACCACTATGTTAAGCATTTGATAGAAGCCACATGACATGGTGGAAAGAGCTTTGAAATTAGAGGACAGGGGAACAAACTTATTTCTGACACTTACCTATGTGAGCATTGTCTGGTTCATTTAAATTGTCTTGCCTCAACTTTTTGCCTTTTTCAACTTTACAAAAAGGGAATTGAATAAAGTGACTTCTAAAGCCATCTGTACTCAGAACTATAGGGATTCTTTGAAAATAACTATATCTGCCAAATTATGATCTAAAAACTGCTAAGCATTTCATTTAACAATTAAGGAACCCATGGTTTTGATATCCTGATTAGAAACTTCTAAACACTTATCTTAAATTATGCTTAATTTGATCCTACTCAACCCATGTTTCTCTCATGTAAGTCAATGAATTGTAGCACTGTTGACCTGGTATTTTTAGGCTTTTTCATAATTAATTGCTTTGTAATCCAATTTGGTCAATAATTTGCTTTGCTAAATGTCTTGAATTTCTTCTGTCCCAGTCATTGCTTCAAGTTGTCTGGCCTCTACAAGAATCCTTTATGGAATATATTTCATAAATTCCCTCAGACATTTCAGATTTATTCTATATTCCCTCTCTTCCACAGTAACATCTTGCTATAATTTTGCTAAGGGGTATAACCTTGATTGATTTTAATCTTCTTTTGTCAGTTTTGCTGTAATGCATTTTAACCCATTAATCACCAGTATTGATTATTTATGAATGCCTTTTAGGTTGCCTTCATCTCTCTCCTTTGTAAGGGGATGAATACAGACTTCACTTAGGAACAGCTACTACTTATAAAACTCTTTGAGGTTTGTAAAGTAATTTGCAAATACCATCTTATTTATCTTCACAACAACCCTGATCAGTAGATGCTAAATATTATCTATATTTTCTAGATGAGGAAACTTGGGTAGAAAGAGATTGACTTTTCCAGAATTACATAGTAAATGTCTGACAACAGAATTGAATTTTAAGTCTTCCTGACTCTAGGTCTGATGGAACTACTTCTTGGTTTCATGGTCAGAAGCCAAAGACTCCTTTAAGAGTCTATGACTGTGCCATTAACTTTTGGGACTATAATACTAAGTGGTAAACTGATCTACTGGTACCAGGAATCTTTTTGCATTACTGATTTCTAGATCTCCTCTGCTCACTGAATGGATGTTTCTGGATTACTTAATCTCAGACAGATGTATGTCTTCTCCCTTTCCCACAAACTGAATCTCATTTTCTTCTGTCTATCTCTATTTAGAACCTCTTTTGATCCATTTATATAATTTTTCTTCCTTGACATATGTGTAACAACTTCCTATTTAGAATTATCAGACAACTTTAATGAAATGCACTCTGCCTTTCAGATTATTGAAAAATAAAAATGAAGATTGTACTCATCTCTCTCCCTTCCCTGAATAGCTATGGCACTTTATTTGTACTTCACTCAAGAAGCATTCCTTTCTTTCTATACATGGTGCTTATTTAGGCCCATCTCTTGTCTTCTCTACTAAATTGTAAACTCCAACAAAGAAAGGTTAAATAACCTATATCACAGTATTCACAAGCTAAGCTCAAAGGAACCAAGTCCTATCTTAGGTACTGATGGAAAATCAGTATTTCTTTGGTTTACACTGATTTCAATCAGAACTTACTTTGGGAAATCACAGAATGTAGTTAATATCTAGGTTTCCACAGATCTAGTTAAGCACTAAAAATAACAATGCATTTATCCACTAAAGCAGAGTTCTTATTTTATTCCATAAAGAATTCATAAAGCAAAAATAAAGCCCATAAATAAAGCAAAAGCAAAACAAAGAATAATTACACGAAAGACACACATATCTACATAGATGTATATTTATATCCATGAACATTAGACTCTCTAGTGGAATCCCTTTTCTTACCCAGATCCTAAAGTCCTCTTAACTTAGTGCCACCTTGTGATTTGAACTCTATCAGAAGGAAAACAAACTAACAGGGCATAGTTACCTGTATTCCATAGGGATGCATTGTAATATCTCATCCCCAGAAGCACCAATTTGTTGTACTACCCCATAAAAGAAGTTAAAATTTTGTGTCTCTTAGACAGATAACCTTCCTTCTCATCAGATTCATATCATCCGAATCATTCATGGTCAGTCAATAAGGCTTTATTAAAGTAAGTGAACAACTAGGAAATATAGAGGATAGTGTGTGGTAATTCCAATCAAGGAGATGGCCTCTGTAAAGGCAGTAAGGAGGAAGAAGTATTGATGATTTATTTTAGGGGAATATTTAGTGTTGTAGTTTGGCTAGTATGAGTCAGAAAGACCCATCTTCATGAGTTCAAAACCAGCCTCAGTTACTTCTTAGCCATGTGATCCTGGGTAAATCACTTAACCCTATTTGCCTCAGTAACTGAGGCATCTGTAAAATGAAATTGAGAAGGAAATGGCAAATCACTCCAGTATCTTTGGCAAGAAAACCCCAAATGAGATCCTGAAGAGTTGGACATAACTGAAATATAATTGGGGTAGCTAGGTAATGCAGTAGCTAGAGCACTGGCTCTGGAATCAGGAGGACTAGTAAGTGTGTGAACTTTGCCAATTGTGTGACTTTGGGTAAGTCATTTAACCCTGATTGTCTCACATCCAGGCCATCTCCAGTTGTCCTGATTCATATCTGACCATTAAATCCAGATGGTTACAAAGGAGAAAGTGAGTATGGTGACTTAAGCACAGCACCCCCTCAAATCCAATTCACTTACATGTCACGGCATCACCCTCTCCATTTCGTGATCTTCTTAGAGAATGAAGGACAAACATTATTAAATTCATGTGTCAGACATTGTCCTGATCACTCAGGGTAGATACAAGGAGAGGCAAAAACAAAACAAAACAAGGATCTCACAATCTAAATGAAAGAGACAACATGCTAGCATATATGTTCAGGGTCAATGGAAGGAATCTCAGAGGGAAAACATTAAAATTAGGGAAGCCTGGGAAAATCTTTTTTACAGAAGGTGGAACATTAGCTGAGACTTGAAAGAAGAAAGGGAAGCAAGAAGGTAGAGATGAGAAGGGGGAATAGTCAGTGAAAATGTCCATTGCTAGGAGATAGTGTGTTGTGTGAGGGACAGGGAGGGTACCAGTGGCACCGATACTCGGAGAATATGGAGGGATGAGTGTGAGCTGGGAGAGTCAACTATAAAATGACCAGAAAGGTAAGAAAGAAACAGGCTATGGAGTGTTTTTAAAAAGCCAAACAAAGGATTGCATATTTGATCCTGGAAGTATTAGAAAACCACTGGAGTTGATTGAATGTTGTGTGTGTGTGTGTGTGTGTGAAGGAGTTAAAAATTTGGGAAAATATAATAAAACTGAGTAATTCCAGTCAGGAGGGTGGCTTCTGCAAGGCAGCAAGGGGGGGAGAAGTGCTGATGATTTATTTTAGGGGAATATCTAGTGTTGCAGTTTGGCTAGTATACTAAGTGTGGGAAGGGCAGCAATATAAAACAATTCTAGAAATGCTGGTTAGAACAAGGTTGTGTAGGGGCTGAAATGCCATGCTAAGAAGTTTGCATTTTTGCTCTTGAAGCAAACGGAGACTAGCTATCAAAGATTTTTTGATTCAGAAAATGAAGTACTCATATAGATGTCTTAGAACGATTTTTGTGTTAGCTATTAGGAGAATGTATTGGAGAAGAAAAGGAATGCAAGAAAGGATAGCAATGAAGAAAGAAGCATTGAGATTGTGAGCTTTCTGAGGTCAGGGACTATCTTTTTTGACTTTCTTTGTTTCCATAGTCATTAGCATAGTACATAGGAGATCCATAATAAATACTTGCTGACTGACTAACAGAAGCAATGATGTCTGGTGTTGATGTTCATATGACAGAAATGAAAGATGTTGAGGAAATGGCACTTGACAAATGGTTGAATATGGGAAAAGGAAGGAAACAAGAATGATTCCAGAGTTATGAACTTGGTTGACTGGAAGTATGGTGACCTAACTGAAAGAAGAAAGGAAGTATGTTTTAAGAGGGGTGAATTTATAGGGGAAGATGATGAGTTCCATTTTAAGTATATTGAATTTTTTATTCCAACAAAACTTTTAGAAAGATCTAGAAGGCAGTTGAAAGTGAAGGACTGGAGATATATATGTATTTGTATATCTATATCTGTATCTGTGAGTGTGCCTGTACATGTTTATCACATTATATATGTATGCCAGTATACATATATATGTTTATATGTAGGATAATTAGATGATATGATACAGCACCAGGTTTGAAGTCAGGAAGATATGAGTTCAAATTCAGCCTCAGGTACTTACTAACTGTGTGACCCTGGGAAAGTAACTTAACCTTGTTTGCCTCAGTTTTCTCATTATGAAATGGGAAGAAAAGACAAACCTTTCCTTTATCTTTGCCAAGAAAACTCTATATGGGAGTCACACAGAGTTGAAACAATAAATAAAAACAATACACACATCTATGCAATACACATATGCACATGCACACATCTATCCTTGATGTTTGTCCTTTATTTTTGAAGAGGATGAATGATATCATGGAATGACGTTTTGACTTGCATGTGAATTGAATTTAAATGAGAGAGCTGCACAATGTCATACCTTCACTCTCTTCCAGAGTTATTGAAATCCTGTGGCAAGGCAAAAGTCAGGATGACTGGTGATGGCCTGGAATACAGTGGATGATACTGGTATCTTTGATGTCTGATCAAGCTGTTTTATAGTTCCTACTTCAGCCTCCTTCATGGCTGTTAAAACAAATTGTTCTCATCTGCTCATTCAGTCAGAGAGAAGTCTTCACATGCTTGGGATAGATATCCCCTTAGCTCATCAATGGGTTTACTGGGGTGTGGCTGCTGCACTTGCTACAGCTTTTTGGAGTCACAAGTGAGAATTGGATGACTGGCTATGGGATCAACAGCCCTGAAAAAGGTTTAGCAAACCCTCATGCCACACATGCACATACTTGTTTACATATAAATATATATATATATATATATACATATATATATACATGCATTCATGCATAATCTGAGTATTGATAATTGAATCCACCAAAACATGAGATCACCTAGAGAGAGAATATGACATACAGCATTTTTATGCTTAGAAGATGGGAGAAAGATGATAAATTCCTCAAAGGAAACTGGCAAGTATACTAGAGAAAGTGGTCACATAATTCAGAGAAAAAACTTGAAGAGCAATAGTGTTGTGGCAACACCCAAGGTAGGACACAGCATCTAAGAAGAATGACTGGTTGACAGTGTTAAAAGTTTCCTAGAGATCCCACAGGATGGAGTTTGAGAAACCACCTTCAGGTTTAGCAATCAAGAAATTATTGACTGCTTTGGAGAGACCAGTTTCATTAGCTAGATTAAACAAATAATTGAAAAATGAGAGTGGTGAGGAAATCATAGCAATGATTTAAAATGATCTTTATTTTCAGAAGCAAAACTTTGAATGACTAATCCAAGTATTGTTAATACTCAAATCACTACAAAAGACCTTAGAAAGAAAATGCTATCCAATTCCAGAGAAAAAACTGATAAATAGAAGTATGTTTAATATAATTTTACCCATATGCACAGACACAGACACAGACACAGACACAGACACACACACACACACATAAACACATTTGTGTCTGATGGAAGCTTCCTCTAGGATGGAATGTGAAAGGAGGGAGGGAGAAAATTAAGTGCACAGCAGAGAACAAAAGAAAACTTGGAAGCTCAAAAAAAGCAGGGTAGCTTTGAAAATGATGAATAGTATTTATTACAGAGTTTAAAAAATATTTGAATTAGAAACACAATTTCACATAGAAACCTTTTTATCTTGCATTATATGCATAGAAATGTTTGTGTGTCTTTTTATATTTAAGTTCAAATGAGTAAAAAATTAAAGATGATTTTTTAATAATTTGGCATTGAAAAAGAATAGAGAGAGTGATAACTTTAGGTGATGGCTGGTCCTGCAAAGAATTTTGTTGTTTTTTGGTTTTTTAAAAAAAGAAACTTGGACACTTTTGTAGACCAAGGGGAAGGGACAAATAGAGAGAGACTGAAGGTCAGAGGATAAAGGGTGTGATCAATGCCATATAGAGAGGAGTTAGTTTGGACAAAAGGTACCGTTTTCAGCAATTGGAGCCAAGAATGATAAATGTATGGAGAGGTATTTTGAGGTGTGGAGGGAAAGCTATGAGAAAGATGATGGTAAGTGTCACCATTTATCAAATACCATATTCAGTGCCTTTTCTCATGACCTCTAAGTCAGAATTCATTCTGTATGTTTATGTAAATTAATTTGAATGAATATAGCTAGTAGCATTTAATGAGATACAGTATCAAATCTTTTAAAGTCCTTACACACAATAATTATTGCATCTTTTTAGTAACTAATTCTGCAATTCAGCAGGGAAATTTAAGGAAAAGTTAGTGGGAGGTTTCTTTTTACTCTTTATTAATCCTCATGACTGTTTATGATTCTTATTATAATCATCTCTAGGTATTTATCAGCTTTGTCTCAGCATTTTCTAATTTTATTAAATAATTAAGAGTAGATACAGGGGAACATGATTTCAGGACTACTCTTTATATTTTGTCTGGAAAGAGGAGCCTATTGTGCTTGCCTCTAGACTATGATTCCATAAACATTTATTAAATGCTTATTTAATAAAAATGATTGGAGTACCTGCTCATGGAACTTGCTTCTTTTCCCCAGATTCCCCCAACCCCAGCCTCTCAGGGATGTCACTTTGGTCCAGAAATTTTCTTCTCTCTCCCTCACATACCTCCTTCTCTGCTGTTGGGGAACAGGGGGTCAGAATTGGGATCAGAAGATTTCTGAGTATGTTTCTAGAGTGAATCCTATGGCAGTATGATCAGCGAGCAAAACTAAATACTTTTGCATGAACAAGCAAAAAATAATAATAAAACACTTCCCTTAATGGAAGGCTCAAGTGAAATTGAAGGTAATAGACTTTGAACTTTGTTCAAACTCCACAATTCTATCTCTGGATACAGATGGTATTCTCCATCACAGATAGCTCCAAATTGTCCCTTATTGTTGCACTGATGGAATGAACAAGTCCACCTGGTTGATCATCCTCCCCATGTTGCTGTTACGGTGTATGATGTTTTTCTCATTTTGCTCATCTCACGCAGCATTGGTTCATGCAAATCCTTCCAGGGTTACCTGAATTCCCATCCCTCCTGGTTTCTAATGGAATACATACATAACAGTTTGTTCAGCCATTCCCCAATTGAAGGACATTTACTTGATTTCCAATTCTTTGCCACCACAAACAGGGCTGCTATGAATATTTTTGTACAAGTGATGTTTTTACCCTTTTTCATAATCTCTTCAGGGTATAGACCCAGTTAATAGTATTGCTGGATCAAAGGGTATGCACATTTTTGTTGTCCTTTGGATGTAATTCCAGATTGCTCTCCAGAAAGTTTGGATGAGTTCACAGCTCCACCAACAATGCATTAGTGTTCCAGATTTCCCACATCCCTTCCAACATTGATCATTGTCCTTTCTGGTCATATTGTCCAGTCTGAGAAGTGTGAGGTAGTATCATAGAGATGCTTTAATTTCCATTTCTCTAGTAATTAGTGATTTAGAGCAATTTTTCATATGGCTATGGATTGCTTTGATTTCCTCATCTGTAAATTGCCTTTCCATATCCTTTGACCATTTGTCAATTGGAGAATGACTTGCTTTTTTGAAAATTTGACTCAGTTCTCTGTTTATTTTAGAAATGAGTCCTTAATCAGAAATACTAGTTGTAAAAATTGTTTCCCAATTTACTACATTTCTTTTGATCTTGGCTACAGTGGTTTTGTCTGTGCAAAAGCCTTTTAATTTAATGTAATCAGAATTATCTAATTTGTTTTTAATGATGTTCTCCATCTCTTCCTTAGTCATAAACTGTTCCCCTTTCCATAGATCTGACAGGTACACTAGTCCTTGATCTTCTAGTTTGCTTATAACATTGTTTTTTATGTCTAAATCCTGTATCCATTTTGATCTTATCTTGGTATAGGGTGTGAGGGGTTGGTCTAATCCAAGTTTCTTCCATACTAACTTCCAATTTTCTGAACATTTTTTATCAAAGAGAGAGTTTTTATCCCAGTAGCTGGACCCTTTGGGCTGATCAAACAGCAGATTACTATAATCATTTCCTGCTAATGCACCTGGTCTGTTCCACTGATCTACCACTCTATTTCTTAGCCAATACCAGACATTGTTAATGTATTGCATTTATCACTATTCTTCTTAAATCTTTTTTTTTAGGATTTTGCAAGGCAAATGGGGTTAAGTGGCTCACCCAAGACCACACAGCTAGGTAATTAGTAAGTGTCTGAGACAGGATTTGAACCCATGTACTCCTGACTCCAAGGCCGGTGCTTTATCCACTACACCACCTAGCTGCCCCTATTCTTCTTAAATCTTACAAATACTTCTTATTTGTTTCTTTTGAATTTAGTCTAAACTTTTTGACTTCCAGGCTTTCTAGTACCCTCCCCACAAATCTCCTTTTACAGACCCTTATTCTATTTCATATAATTTGACTAACTGCTTCCTATTCCTTGTTTATTCCCAATTTATAGTCTTTCTTGTGTGATTGTTCTATTGCTTGGAGCTCTCTTCTTTCTGCCTTTCTAAATTCTATGCATCCTTCAAGACCTAATACAAATCTTGTCTTTTCCATGAAACTTTTCTATTTTATTGTTGCTGTCATTGATTTCCTTCTTTTGAATTTCCACAATTAAATGTACCATAGAATTGTTCTTTTTTATTCATGTGATGTTTGTTAATTTTCCTATGTCTGTTATTTTTGTCCTTCTAGCAGTAACTAGTACCACCATCACCACTACCAGGGCAGCCACTGCCACCACCACTACTACCCCTTTTGTTTTTGTTTTTGTTTTTTTGTTTTTTGTTTTTGTTTTTTGTTTTTGCAAGGCAAACAGGGTTAAGTGGCTTGCCCAAGGCCACACAGCTAGGTAATTATTAAGTGTCTGAGACCGGATTTGAACCCAGGTACTCCTGACTCCAAGGCCGGTGCTTTATCCACTATTCCACCTAGCTGCCCCACACTGCTACCCCTTTTGCTACAGCTACTGCCATTACAACTGCTGCTATGAATACAAGTTGATACTGATTTAGTGACTGAAAGTATAGAAAAATGCATTATCTCATTTATTCTTGATGCCAATGAAAGGTATTATATTATAATGTCCATTTGATAGATAAAAAACTAAGGATCTTCACAGTGAATCGAGTTGCTAAGAAGTGTCAAAGTTGGAATTCAAACTCTGCATTGGCAAAAAAACATGCCTTATAAGGTATTAATCATAGTATTAGCATATAGAGGGTGCTCAGAACATTCTTTTAATTGATGGACTAACGGTATAGATTTAGTCTGGTAATCAAATAGAGTAGATTTTCTAAAAAGAATATTTGTCTCTAAATCCCCCAAGAAGTGTGGACTTTTTTTTCTGGACATAAAAAGAGTTTGTCAAGAGCAAGTGCTTTTCTCATGCCAAGATCCTTTACATGTGATTTTTTAAAAAATCTTTTATTTTGAATAATCTTGAACCTTGAGAAACTTTTCTGATAATACAGAAATGAATAATATTTGTATTGATTTCTTTTTTAGACAAAGTATCCCAAAATAATAGTATAGTTTTAAGCTTAATAACTGGTGTGGGGGAAGATCAGAAGACCACAGAATGAAGTGAACATTTTTGATGACCTCTTCCATCATACCTCTTTAAATAGCTTTAAAAAGTAAATCAAATCAAATTCAGAGCAAGAAAACCTACCAAAAGTCATAGTGTATAATTTTTCCAGCCCTGGGTAACTTAGGAAGACATAAAGAGAAGTTTGTACATTCCATTTTGGAGGCTGAACAGAGAAGCAAGGTGGAAGCATCACAGGCTGTGGGTTTTAAAAATGGCAGTAAAAAAGACAGGACAGGGATATTAGGGAACTGAATACCTGGTCAGAGAGATTCTAGTGGACTTCTAAGCCAGCCCTGGGCACAGCAATGATTGCCATTTGGTAGCTCTATTGTTTGCTACTTAGTTTTGGACTGCAGTTCTAGAACAGAGAGGAGTGATTGTGGTCATAAAGGAATGGATAAAAAAAAAACCAGAGCATAAAGCAGGAAGGTATTGACTAGAACTCTCCTTCTTGGAAGTATTGAAAACATATGGGCACAAGACAGCTGTGAAAACAGTAGAAAAACATAAAAGTTGGAAAATTAGGTCAGGAATCTTACTCAACTCCACTATAAGAGCCACATATTATAAAAAAGAAGAAAATGAAGAAATAAGCTGGAAAAGTGAGCCAAGACAAAAATAAAGAACACGACCTTTAAAAAATAGCTATTTTGGTGATAGGAAACCTCTAGACACAGACTTAGAAGAAAGCAATGACTTAAAAACATCTCCAAGTCAAGACTCAAAAAACATTTGGATTTGACAAAAAAACCTAGCATCAATACTTAAAAGCACTTTTACAAATGATTTTTAAAAATCATATAAGATCAGGAGAGGAAAAAATGGGAAAAGAAATGAGACCAATGCAAGAAAATTATGAAATGAAAATTAACAACTTGATTTAAAAAAAGGATGTGGAAAAAAATGGTTATTTAATAATCAAAATTGACTAAATGATAAATGAAAAACAAAACCTAATTTAAAAACTTCTTTCAAATTAAGATTGGTTAATTATAAGCTAACTCTATAAAACATCAAGAAATGAGGGGAAAACCCTGATAAATAAAAGAAGATATGAAATAGAGGCAGCTAGGTGGTGTAGTGGATAGAGTGCCAGCTCTGGAGTCAGGAGTACCCAAGTTCAAATCCAACCTCAGACACTTAATAATCACCTAGCTGTGTGACTTTATGCAAGTCACTTAACCCCATTTCCTTGTTAAAAAAAAACATGAAACATCCTTTCAAAGGAAAAATAACTGATCTAAAATAGATTGAAGAGAAATAATTTGAGAATTATTGAACTATATGAAAGTCATTATTAAAATAATTTGAAAATGAACTATCTGAAAGTTATGATTTGAAAAAGAGCCTAGACATTACAATAAATCCTATAGGAAAATTGCCCAGATAACATAGAACCAGTGGGCAAAAGAAAAATTGAATGAAAATGCTGATCATCTCCTGAAAGAGATCCTAAAATGAAAATTCCAAGTCAAGTTCCAAAACTCCAAAGTCAAATAGAAAATACTCAAAACAGCCAGAAAGAAATAGTTCAAATTCCATGTAGTCATAGATATTATTATGCAAGATTTAGTACTTCTCTAAATGAATGGAGGGTTTAGAATATGATACTCCAGAAGGCAAAGGAGTTAGGATTACAATCATGAAAGAACTACCAGCAAAGGTGAACACAATCCTCCTGATGAAAGAATGAACATTTTTAAAAATAGAGGCCTTTTAAGCATTGTTCAAAAGACAATAGCAGAATCAAAATATGTCATTCAAACACAAGACTCAGGAGAAGCATAAAAAAGGTAAACATGAATGAAAAATTATCAGGAGATTAAAATAATTAAACTACTTGCCTTTCTATATGAAATGATGATTAATATAAAACCTAAGAACTTCATCATCATTAAGGCAGTTAGAAGATGTCTACTAAGATGAAATGAATGGGTATATGTCTATTATGTTGAGATTATTTAAAAAGAAAAAAAATAGAAGAATGAGGGAGAGGCAATGAGAAGCAAGAAAAGAGAACAGTGAAAATTACTTTACCTAAAAGATGCATGCAAGAAATAAGGGAAAATGAAGGGTTAAATATGCAATGATTGAACCTCACTTTCATCTGAACTAATTCAAAAAGGGACATATTCACAAAATAGTTGGGGATAGAAATTAATTTTTTCCAGTAGGGAAGTAGTAATAGAAGATAAAATGGGGAGGAATTATGATGGAGAGTAGATTATTAGAGGAAGTGGTCAGAAACAAAACACTTTAAAGAAGGAAAAGAGTTGAAGAATAGAAGGATATATACAAGGGAATAGAAGGGAGGAGAATATACAGTTAGCAATCATAACTGCAAATGTAAATGAGATGAACTCATCCATAAAATGGAATCAGAAAAAGATGATGTTTGTCCTTCATGATTAAAGATGTGCCATGTAGTCATATACATGATAAGATTTGCACAATCATGTTTACTATAGTGAGGAGAATTTTGTGCAAAGGCATATTTCTCATTTTCCTGTACCAGAACTATTTCACCCCATGACCTGATATAATAATTTTGGTGATGATTTGGCTGCAGGAGTTTCTTGGCTTTTAAATTAGTTTCTCTTCCTCCCTTATCAGCAAAGTACCTCAACAAAGGAATCAAGTAGAAGAATGGATTAAAAACCAGAATTAAACAACATATTTAAAAGAGACACACTTGAAACAGAAAGATAATACAATGTTAAGATGAGGGACTGAAGCCGAAAGTACTACATAAATTTAACCACAAAATAAATAAAAAGTCAAGGAGATGAATACAATTTTAGAAAAGTTAGATATGATGAACTTCTGGAGAATATTGAATGGAAATAAAAGGAGTCCATTTTTTAAATCAGCTGTACTAGGGTTATCTTCACAAAAACTGAACATTTGTTAATATATAAAAATCCCATAAACAGATGAATAAAAGCAAAAATCATAAATGCATATTTTCAGGCTACAATGCAATAAACATGACTTTGAAGCACAAATTAAAACTTAACTGTAAACTAAATAATCTAATGCTAAAGAAAGAGTGAGTCAAGGAAGAAATCATAAAAAAATTCTATAATTTTATTAAGGATAATGACAATGATTTGTGGAAATTTGTAGAATGTTTCCATGGCAATATTTAGGGGAAAATGTATGACTCTAAATGCTATGTCAATAAAAGAGAAAGAGCAAATAAACAAGTTGGCAAGTCACATAAAAATAAACAAGAGAACCCAACATCAAAAAATCCTCAATTAAACACCAAAATAGAAATTCTGAAACTGAAAGGAGAGATAAAATTTAAAGTTAAAAAAACTCCCCCAAAACCCATTAAACTAATAAATAAAATTAGGAGCTATCTACAGGAATCTCTTTCTGTCTTTTTAAGCTGCACCAGGCAGGAAAAATGCCTCACTATAACTTCTCATTGACTTTTGTAACTCAGAGTTTAATTTGGTGTTTTTTTGGTGGTTGTTTTTAGGAGAGGTTTTAGATGAAGGTTGGGAGTTCTGACCCTTCACTCTGCCATACTGACTCTGCCCTAATTCAGAAAAAGATTTTGACAAAATAAATACCCATTCCTATTAAAAGCACAAGAAAAGTACAAATGAACCTTCTTTTTTAAATTATAAATTGAGTCTATCTAAAACAGGAACAGACATTATACAAAGTGGGACAAAAATAGATATTTTTCTAAATAAAATCAGTGGTGAAGCTAAGATGTCCATTTTCATCATTATTAATTAATATTGTACTAAAACTGTTAGCTATAGCAAAAAGACAAGAAAAAGAAAGTAAAGGAATAACCATAGGCAAATAAAACTTTTTTAGCCAATGATATTATGGAATATACTTAGAGAATTGTGGAGAGCCAGCTAAAAAAATCTAATCAAAATTAATCCTCTGGTAGTGTTGCAGTATAAAATAAACCCACACAAATCATCAACATTTCTTTTTATGTGTTACCCATCAAGGAGAGTTAGAAAGGGAAATTCCACTTAAAATAACTGTTGATAGTACAAAATATTTGGACGTTTACATGTCAATACACATATTAGTTATATGGACAAATTTTTTTACATAATAAAAACAGATCTAAGTAATTAGTGAAATATTACTTGTTCATTGGTAGGCTAAGCCATTGTAATAAAAATTTCAATACCACCTAAATTAATTGACTTATTTAGTACTCTACCAATTAAACTACTAAAGAATTACTTCATAGAATTGGAAAAAATAACAAAATTAATCTGGAGGAACAAAAGATCAAGACTATTAAGGAACATAAAAAATGTTAAGGAAGGGGGACCACCAGTTGTAGATATTAAACTATTTCACAAAGAGTTAGTAACTCAGGGCAGCTAGGTGATGCGGTGGATAGAGCACTGGCCCTGGAGTCAGGAGTACCTCAGTTCAAATCCGGTCTCAGACACTTAGTAATTACCTAGCTGTGTGGCCTCGGGCAAGCCACTTAACCCCATGGCCTAGCAAAAACTAAAAAAAAAAAAGAGTTGATAACTCAAAACAATTTGAAATTTAATAAGAAATAGAGTGGTTAATCAATGGAATACATTAAAAAATAAAAAAAAGCAAATGTGTATAGTAGCCAGTATCTGATAAATTCAAAGATCCTGGTTACTAGGGCAAGGACAAACAATTTGATAAAGATTATTGAAAAAAATTGGAAAGTGATGTAGCAGAAACTAGGGATAAATGAATATTTTATACAATGCCAAGAGAAAATCAATTGGTACATGATTTAGATATAAAGGGTGATATCATAAGCAAATAAGGGGAATATGAAAGAAATTACCTGTCAGATCTTTGAATAGGGAAAGAGTTCATGACCAAACCAGAGATAGAGAAGTTCCCAGAAGGTAAAATGGATAATTTTAATTATCTAAAATTTAAAGAACTCTGAGGTACTACTTCATACCCATGAGATTGTCCAACAGGATAGAAAAGAAAAATGACAAATGCTAGAAAAGAAGTGGAAAACAGTGCCATCTTGGTGGAGCTACAACCTAGTTCAATCATTCTGAAGAATAATTTATAGTTATGACCAAAAGACTATCAAACTGGGCATACTCTTTGATTGAGCAAGACTCCTATTAGGTCTAAACCCCAAGGAGAGTAAAAAGAAAAGAAAAGGACTCATATGTACAAAATACTTATAGTAAGCCTGTGTGGTGACAAAGAATCAGAAACTTGAAGGAATGTTTATCAATCGGGGAATGACTGAAAAAGTCATGGTACCTGAATGTGATGGAAACTATTGTATTGAAAGATATAACGAAAAGGATAGTTTCAGGAAAAAACTGGGAAGACTATTGTGAATTGAAACAAAGAAAATAAGCAAAACCAGAAGAACAATGTACACAGTAACAGCAATATTGTAATGATAATCAACTGTGAAAGATTTTGCTATTCTGATGAATACAATGATCCACTGCAATTCTAAAGGACTCATGGTCTAAAATGCATTCCACCTTTAGTGAGAGAACTGATGGACACTGAAGACTGAAGCATATTTTTTTTCCTTTACTGCTCTTGCTTTTTTTTCAGAATATGATTTCCTGGAAATATATTTTGTATATTGTTTATGTAAAATGGGTTTCATATATTTTGCCTTTCAGTTGATGAGGGAGAGACTAGAGAGAGGGAGAGGATTTGGAATTAAAAACAGAACAAAATTTCAAAAACTGTAAAAGTATAAACATTGCAAACTTACTAAACATAATTTAAAAGTTTAATTATTTAAATTTCTTTTAGCTTCATTTAGTTTTGTATATTTTGTATAATGAATTTTTAATTTTAATTTTTTCAGTTCCTCTGAAAATGGCAAACATTTAAGTTTTAACAAAGTTAGAAAATGGATTAGAGTGATTATGGAATAAGACAGTGGTTATATTAAACTTTAATATGAAAGAAATAAAAATTTTAAAATTAAATAATCATCCTTCAGTTAAAAATTTGTAGCATTTATACCGCTGAAATTATGAAACCTTAAAAGTACATTAAGATTTTACAGATGCATAGAGTATTAAAGGAAAAGTAGTAAAGACTAACAATACAGATAAGTGACTCAAATGAGATCTATATGAAGAAAAAAGGAAAAGTTACTTTTGAGTTTAAGAGAGATAGTTTACTTGAAATAGTGATTTGCTTATATGAGAGAGATTCTGATATTTGGTATAGTATATAGGTTATTTTCTATTGTTTTAACTAGAAATGATCAACTATAGTGCAGACATTAAAAGACTTGAACAGAATTTCCTTACTTAAATGGTAATACATGTGGGAAATATTTAACCAAACAAAACCAAAATAATTAATACTATATTTCAGAGAGAATGTAAAAGCTATGGAATATGGACTCTATAAACTCACAGAAGGAAAATAAGGAAAAAATGTAACCTTGGTCTAGTAACTTAAGCTTTTGTAAAATAACTAGTGGGATTAGCTAATAATTTTGATTTTCTCTTGGCATACAGCATAAAATATTCATCTATCCTTAGTTTCTGCTGCACTACTTTCCAGTTTTTTCAATAATTTTTATCAAATTGTGAAATAACTAGTTGAACAGTTCTTTTGAAACTGCATATCTAATACATTTGAAATGACACTGAAGAAGATAAAACTGTACATCAAC